>NW_028244876.1:0-95000 GCF_964263255.1 Lissotriton vulgaris
GTTTTGCTTACTCAAAAGCTTCAATTTTGACCCGTTTCAGGCACAGAAATGACTTTAAACACACTTATTTTAGTTGAAAATGTCATAATTCACATCCAACAGGTATTTAGAGTCAAAAGATTAAATGTTAAAATTTCATCATTATAGACCATTTTGGGAACGTTCGACATGTCCGGAGTCATCGTTTTTCATCCTAAAATTGATTTTTTGGACTGTACCAAAAATGATTCAAAATGTCAATGGGATCGTGCCTCATGTTGAATAACCACTTTTTAAACCCTCACAGTGACCAAAATTGCCATTTTTACAGAGTTTTTCTTACCCAAAAGCTTCAATTTTGACCCGTTTCAGGCACAGAAATGACTTTAAACACACTTATTTTAGTTGAAAAAGTCATAATTCACATCCAACAGTCATTTAGAGTCAAAAGATTAAATGTTAAAATTTCATCATTATAGACCATTTTGGGAACGTTTGACATGTCCGGAGTCATCGTTTTTCATGCGAAAATTGATTTTTTGGACTGTACCAAAAATGATTCAAAATGTCAATTGGATCGTGCCTCATGTTGAATAACCACTTTTTAAACCCTCACAGTGACCAAAATTGCCATTTTTACAGAGTTTTGCTTACTCAAAAGCTTCAATTTTGACCCGTTTCAGGCACAGAAATGACTTTAAACACACTTATTTTAGTTGAAAAAGTCATAATTCAACAGTCATTTAGAGTCAAAAGATTAAATGTTAAAATTTCATCATTATAGAACATTTTGGGAACATTCGACATGTCCGGAGTCATCGTTTTTCATCCGAAAATTGATTTTTTTGGACTGTACCAAAAATGATTCAAAATGTCAATTGGATTGTGCCTCATGTTGAATAACCACTTTTTAAACCCTCACAGTGACCAAAATTGCCATTTTTACAGAGTTTTGCTTACTCAAAAGCTTCAATTTTGACCCGTTTCAGGCACAGAAATGACTTTAAACACACTTATTTTAGTTGAAATTGTCATAATTCACATCCAACAGGTATTTAGAGTCAAAAGATTAAATGTTAAAATTTCATCATTATAGACCATTTTGGGAACGTTCGACATGTCCGGAGTCATCGTTTTTCATCCGAAAATTGATTTTTTGGACTGTACCAAAAATGATTCAAAATGTCAATTGGATCGTGCCTCATGTTGAATAACCACTTTTTAAACCCTCACAGTGACCAAAATGGCCATTTTTACAGAGTTTTGCTTATTTAAAAGCTTCAATTTTGACCCGTTTCAGTCACAGAAATGACTTTAAACACACTTATTTTAGTTGAAAAAGTCATAATTCACATCCAACAGTCATTTAGAGTCAAAAGATTAAATGTTAAAATTTCATCATTATAGACCATTTTGGGAACGTTCGACATGTCAGAGTCATCGTTTTTCATCCGAAAATTGATTTTTTGGACTGTACCAAAAATGATTCAAAATGTCAATTGGATCGTGCCTCATGTTGAATAACCACTTTTTAAACCCTCACAGTGACCAAAATTTGCCATTTTACAGAGTTTTGCTTATTCAAAAGCTTCAATTTTGACCCGTTTCAGGCACAGAAATGACTTTAAACACACTTATTTTAGTTGAAAAAGTCATAATTCACATCCAACAGTCATTTAGAGTCAAAAGATTAAATGTTAAAATTTCATCATTATAGAACATTTTGGGAACATTCGACATGTCCGGAGTCATCGTTTTTCATCCGAAAATTGATTTTTTTAGACTGTACCAAAAATGATTCAAAATGTCAATTGGATCGTGCCTCATGTTGAATAACCACTTTTTAAAACCCCTCACAGTGACCAAAATTGCCATTTTTACAGAGTTTTGCTTACTCAAAAGCTTCAATTTTTGACCCGTGTCAGGCACAGAAATGACTTTAAACACACTTATTTTAGTTGAAAAAGTCATAATTCACATCCAACAGTCATTTAGAGTCAAAAGATTAAATGTTAAAATTTCATCATTATAGACCATTTTGGGAACGTTCGACATGTCCGGAGTCATCGTTTTTCATCCGAAAATTGATTTTTTGGACTGTACCAAAAATGATTCAAAATGTCAATGGGATCGTGCCTCATGTTCAATAACCACTTTTTTAAACCCTCACAGTGACCAAAATTGCCATTTTTACAGAGTTTTGCTTACTCAAAAGCTTCAATTTTGACCCGTTTAAGGCACAGAAATGACTTTAAACACACTTATTTTAGTTGAAAAAGTCATAATTCACATCCAACAGTCATTTAGAGTCCAAAGATTAAATGTTAAAATTTCATCATTATAGACCATTTTGGGAACGTTCGACATGTCCGGAGTCATCGTTTTTCATCCGAAAATTGATTTTTTGGACTGTACCAAAAATGATTCAAAATGTCAATGGGATCGTGCCTCATGTTCAATAACCACTTTTTAACCCTCACAGTGACCAAAATTGCCATTTTTTACAGAGTTTTTCTTACTCAAAAGCTTCAATTTTGACCCGTTTCAGGCACAGAAATGACTTTAAACACACTTATTTTAGTTGAAAAAGTCATAATTCACATCCAACAGTCATTTAGAGTCAAAAGATTAAATGTTATAATTTCATCATTATAGAACATTTTTGGGAACATTCGACATGTCCGGAGTCATCGTTTTTCATCCGAAAATTGATTTTTTTGGACTGTACCAAAAATGATTCAAAATGTCAATTGGATCGTGCCTCATGTTGAATAACCACTTTTTAAACCCTCACAGTGACCAAAATTGCCATTTTTACAGAGTTTTGCTTACTCAAAAGCTTCAATTTTTGACCCGTTTCAGGCACAGAAATGACTTTAAACACACTTATTTTAGTTGAAAATGTCATAATTCACATCCAACAGGTTTTAGAGTCAAAAGATTAAATGTTAAAATTTCATCATTATAGACCATTTTGGGAACGTTCGACATGTCCGGAGTCATCGTTTTTCATCCGAAAATTGATTTTTTGGACTGTACCAAAAATGATTCAAAATGTCAATGGGATCGTGCCTCATGTTGAATAACCACTTTTTAAACCCTCACAGTGACCAAAATTGCCATTTTTACAGAGTTTTTCTTACCCAAAAGCTTCAATTTTGACCCGTTTCAGGCACAGAAATGACTTTAAACACACTTATTTTAGTTGAAAAAGTCCATAATTCACATCCAACAGTCATTTAGAGTCAAAAGATTAAATGTTAAAATTTCATCATTATAGACCATTTTGGGAATGTTTGACATGTCCGGAGTCATCGTTTTTCATGCGAAAATTTATTTTTTGGACTGTACCAAAAATGATTCAAAATGTCAATTGGATCGTGCCTCATGTTGAATAACCACTTTTTAAACCCTCACAGTGACCAAAATTGCCATTTTTACAGAGTTTTGCTTACTCAAAAGCTTCAATTTTGACCCGTGTCAGGCACAGAAATGACTTTAAACACACTTATTTTAGTTGAAAAAGTCATAATTCACATCCAACAGTCATTTAGAGTCAAAAGATTAAATGTTAAAATTTCATCATTATAGACCATTTTGGGAACGTTCGACATGTCCGGAGTCATCGTTTTTCATCCGAAAATTGATTTTTTGGACTGTACCAAAAATGATTCAAAATGTCAATGGGATCGTGCCTCATGTTCAATAACCACTTTTTAAACCCTCACAGTGACCAAAATTGCCATTTTTTACAGAGTTTTTCTTACCCAAAAGCTTCAATTTTGACCCGTTTCAGGCACAGAAATGACTTTAAACACACTTATTTTAGTTGAAAAAGTCATAATTCACATCCAACAGTCATTTAGAGTCAAAAGATTAAATGTTAAAATTTCATCATTATAGACCATTTTGGGAACGTTTGACATGTCCGGAGTCATCGTTTTTCATGCGAAAATTGATTTTTTGGACTGTACCAAAAATGATTCAAAATGTCAATTGGATCGTGCCTCATGTTGAATAACCACTTTTTAAACCCTCACAGTGACCAAAATGGCCATTTTTACAGAGTTTTGCTTATTTAAAAGCTTTAATTTTGACCCGTTTCAGTCACAGAAATGACTTTAAACACACTTATTTTAGTTGAAATTGTCATAATTCACATCCAACAGTCATTTAGAGTCAAAATATTAAATGTTAAAATTTCATCATTATAGACCATTTTGGGAACGTTCGACATGTCCGGAGTCATCGTTTTTCATCCGAAAATAGATTTTTTAGACTGTACCAAAAATGATTCAAAATGTCAATTGGATCGTGCCTCATGTTGAATAACCACTGTTTAAACCCTCACAGTGACCAAAATTGCCATTTTTACAGAGTTTTGCTTACTCAAAAGCTTTAATTTTGACCAGTTTCAGGCACAGAAATTAGCTTAAACACACTTATTTTAGTTGAAAAAGTCATAATTCACATCCAACAGTCATTTAGAGTCAAATGATTAAATGTTAAAATTTCATCATTATGGACCATTTTGGGAACGTTCGACATGTCCGGAGTCATCGTTTTTCATCCGAAAATTGATTTTTTTGACTGTACCAAAAATGATTCAAAATGTCAATTGGATCGTGCCTCATGTTGAATAACCACTGTTTAAACCCTCACAGTGACCAAAATTGCCATTTTTACAGAGTTTTGCTTACTCAAAAGCTTCAATTTTGACCCGTTTCAGGCACAGAAATGACTTTAAACACACTTATTTTAGTTAAAAAAGTCAAAATTCACATCCAACAGTCATTTAGAGTCAAAAGATTAAATGTTAAAATTTCATCATTATAGACCATTTTGGGAACGTTCGACATGTCGGGAGTCATCGTTTTTCATCCGAAAATGGATTTTTTTGGACTGTACCAAAAATGATTCAAAATGTCAATTGGATCGTGCCTCATGTTGAATAACCACTTTTTAAACCCTCACAGTGACCAAAATTGCAATTTTTACAGAGTTTTGCTTACTCAAAAGCTTTAATTTTGACCCGTTTCAGGCACAGAAATGACTTTAAACACACTTATTTTAGTTGAAAAAGTCATAATTCACATCCAACAGTCATTTAGAGTCAAAAGATTAAATGTTAAAATTTCATCATTATAGACCATTTTGGGAACGTTCGACATGTCCGGAGTCATCGTTTTTCATCCGAAAATTGATTTTTTGGACTGTACCAAAAATGATTCAAAATGTCAATTGGATCGTGCCTCATGTTGAATAACCACTTTTTAAACCCTCACAGTGACCAAAATGGCCATTTTTACAGAGTTTTGCTTACTCAAAAGCTTCAATTTTGACCCGTTTCAGGCACAGAAATGACTTTAAACACACTTATTTTAGTTAAAAAAGTCAAAATTCACATCCAACAGTCATTTAGAGTCAAAAGATTAAATGATAAAATTTCATCATTATAGACCATTTTGGGAATGTTTGACATGTCCGGAGTCATCGTTTTTCATCCGAAAATTAATTTTTTGGACTGTACCAAAAATGATTCAAAATGTCAATTGGATCGAGCCTCATGTTGAATAACCACTTTTTAAACCCTCACAGTGACCAAAATGCCAATTTTTACAGAGTTTTTCTTACCCAAAAGCTTCAATTTTGACCCGTTTCAGGCACAGAAATGACTTTAAACACACTTATTACAGTTGAAAAAGTCATAATTCAAATCCAACAGTCATTTAGAGTCAAAAGATTAAATGTTAAAATTTCATCATTATAGACCATTTTGGGAACGTTTGACATGTCCGGAGTCATCGTTTTTCATGCGAAAATTGATTTTTTGGACTGTACCAAAAATGATTCAAAATGTCAATTGGATCGTGCCTCATGTTGAATAACCACTTTTTAAACCCTCACAGTGACCAAAATTGCCATTTTTACAGAGTTTTGCTTACTCAAAAGCTTCAATTTTGACCCGTTTCAGGCACAGAAATGACTTTAAACACACTTATTTTAGTTGAAAAAGTCATAATTCACATCCAACAGTCATTTAGAGTCAAAAGATTAAATGTTAAAATTTCATCATTATAGAACATTTTGGGAACATTCGACATGTCCGGAGTCATCGTTTTTCATCCGAAAATTGATTTTTTTGGACTGTACCAAAAATGATTCAAAATGTCAATTGGATTGTGCCTCATGTTGAATAACCACTTTTTAAACCCTCACAGTGACCAAAATTGCCATTTTTACAGAGTTTTGCTTACTCAAAAGCTTCAATTTTGACCCGTTTCAGGCACAGAAATGACTTTAAACACACTTATTTTAGTTGAAATTGTCATAATTCACATCCAACAGTCATTTAGAGTCCGAATATTAAATGTTAAAATTTCATCATTATAGACCATTTTGGGAACGTTCGACATGTCCGGAGTCATCGTTTTTCATCCGAAAATTGATTTTTTGGACTGTACCAAAAATGATTCAAAATGTCAATTGGATCGTGCCTCATGTTGAATAACCACTTTTTAAACCCTCACAGTGACCAAAATGGCCATTTTTACAGAGTTTTGCTTATTTAAAAGCTTCAATTTTGACCCGTTTCAGTCACAGAAATGACTTTAAACACACTTATTTTAGTTGAAAAAGTCATAATTCACATCCAACAGTCATTTAGAGTCAAAAGATTAAATGTTAAAATTTCATCATTATAGACCATTTTGGGAACGTTCGACATGTCCAGAGTCATCGTTTTTCATCCGAAAATTGATTTTTTGGACTGTACCAAAAATGATTCAAAATGTCAATTGGATCGTGCCTCATGTTGAATAACCACTTTTTAAACCCTCACAGTGACCAAAATTGCCATTTTTACAGAGTTTTGCTTACTCAAAAGCTTCAATTTTGACCCGTTTCAGGCACAGAAATGACTTTAAACACACTTATTTTAGTTGAAAAAGTCATAATTCACATCCAACAGTCATTTAGAGTCAAAAGATTAAATGTTAAAATGTCATCATTATAGAACATTTTGGGAACATTCGACATGTCCGGAGTCATCGTTTTTCATCCGAAAATTGATTTTTTTAGACTGTACCAAAAATTATTCAAAATGTCAATTGGATCGTGCCTCATGTTGAATAACCACTTTTTAAACCCTCACAGTGACCAAAATTGCCATTTTTACAGAGTTTTGCTTACTCAAAAGCTTCAATTTTGACCCGTGTCAGGCACAGAAATGACTTTAAACACACTTATTTTAGTTGAAAAAGTCATAATTCACATCCAACAGTCATTTAGAGTCAAAAGATTAAATGATAAAATTTCATCATTATAGACCATTTTAGGAACGTTTGACATGTCCGGAGTCATCGTTTTTCATCCGAAAATTGATTTTTTGGACTGTACCAAAAATGATTCAAAATGTCAATTGGATCGAGCCTCATGTTGAATAACCACTTTTTAAACCCTCACAGTGACCAAAATTGCCATTTTTACAGAGTTTTGCTTACTCAAAAGCTTCAATTTTGAGCCGTTTAAGGCACAGAAATGACTTTAAACACACTTATTTTAGTTGAAAAAGTCATAATTCACATCCAACAGTCATTTAGAGTCCAAAGATTAAATGTTAAAATTTCATCATTATAGACCATTTTGGGAACGTTCGACATGTCCGGAGTCATCGTTTTTCATCCGAAAATTGATTTTTTGGACTGTACCAAAAATGATTCAAAATGTCAATGGGATCGTGCCTCATGTTCAATAACCACTTTTTAAACCCTCACAGTGACCAAAATTGCCATTTTTACAGAGTTTTTCTTACTCAAAAGCTTCAATTTTGACCCGTTTCAGGCACAGAAATGACTTTAAACACACTTATTTTAGTTGAAAAAGTCATAATTCACATCCAACAGTCATTTAGAGTCAAAAGATTAAATGTTATAATTTCATCATTATAGAACATTCGACATGTCCGGAGTCATCGTTTTTCATTCGAAAATTGATTTTTTTGGACTGTACCAAAAATGATTCAAAATGTCAATTGGATCGTGCCTCATGTTGAATAACCACTTTTTAAACCCTCACAGTGACCAAAATTGCCATTTTTACAGAGTTTTGCTTACTCAAAAGCTTCAATTTTGACCCGTTTCAGGCACAGAAATGACTTTAAACACACTTATTTTAGTTGAAAATGTCATAATTCACATCCAACAGGTATTTAGAGTCAAAAGATTAAATGTTAAAATTTCATCATTATAGACCATTTTGGGAACGTTCGACATGTCCGGAGTCATCGTTTTTCATCCGAAAATTGATTTTTTGGACTGTACCAAAAATGATTCAAAATGTCAATGGGATCGTGCCTCATGTTGAATAACCACTTTTTAAACCCTCACAGTGACCAAAATTGCCATTTTTACAGAGTTTTTCTTACCCAAAAGCTTCAATTTTGACCCGTTTCAGGCACAGAAATGACTTTAAACACACTTATTTTAGTTGAAAAAGTCATAATTCACATCCAACAGTCATTTAGAGTCAAAAGATTAAATGTTAAAATTTCATCATTATAGACCATTTTGGGAACGTTTGACATGTCCGGAGTCATCGTTTTTCATGCGAAAATTGATTTTTTGGACTGTACCAAAAATGATTCAAAATGTCAATTGGATCGTGCCTCATGTTGAATAACCACTTTTTAAACCCTCACAGTGACCAAAATGGCCATTTTTACAGAGTTTTGCTTATTTAAAAGCTTCAATTTTGACCCGTTTCAGGCACAGAAATGACTTTAAACACACTTATTTTAGTTGAAAAAGTCATAATTCACATCCAACAGTCATTTAGAGTCAAAAGATTAAATGTTAAAATTTCATCATTATAGACCATTTTGGGAACGTTTGACATGTCCGGAGTCATCGTTTTTCATGCGAAAATTGATTTTTTGGACTGTACCAAAAATGATTCAAAATGTCAATTGGATCGTGCCTCATGTTGAATAACCACTTTTTAAACCCTCACAGTGACCAAAATGGCCATTTTTACAGAGTTTTGCTTATTTAAAAGCTTCAATTTTGACCCGTTTCAGTCACAGAAATGACTTTAAACACACTTATTTTAGTTGAAATTGTCATAATTCACATCCAACAGTCATTTAGAGTCAAAATATTAAATGTTAAAATTTCATCATTATAGACCATTTTGGGAACGTTCGACATGTCCGGAGTCATCGTTTTTCATCCGAAAATTGATTTTTTGGACTGTACCAAAAATGATTCAAAATGTCAATTGGATCGTGCCTCATGTTGAATAACCACTTTTTAAACCCTCACAGTGACCAAAATGGCCATTTTTACAGAGTTTTGCTTATTTAAAAGCTTCAATTTTGACCCGTTTCAGTCACAGAAATGACTTTAAACACACTTATTTTAGTTGAAAAAGTCATAATTCACATCCAACAGTCATTTAGAGTCAAAAGATTAAATGTTAAAATTTCATCATTATAGACCATTTTGGGAACGTTCGACATGTCCAGAGTCATCGTTTTTCATCCGAAAATTGATTTTTTGGACTGTACCAAAAATGATTCAAAATGTCAATTGGATCGTGCCTCATGTTGAATAACCACTTTTTAAACCCTCACAGTGACCAAAATTGCCATTTTTACAGAGTTTTGCTTACTCAAAAGCTTCAATTTTGACCCGTTTCAGGCACAGAAATGACTTTAAACACACTTATTTTAGTTGAAAAAGTCATAATTCACATCCAACAGTCATTTAGAGTCAAAAGATTAAATGTTAAAATTTCATCATTATAGAACATTTTGGGAACATTCGACATGTCCGGAGTCATCGTTTTTCATCCGAAAATTGATTTTTTTAGACTGTACCAAAAATGATTCAAAATGTCAATTGGATCGTGCCTCATGTTGAATAACCACTTTTTAAACCCTCACAGTGACCAAAATTGCCATTTTTACAGAGTTTTGCTTACTCAAAAGCTTCAATTTTGACCCGTGTCAGGCACAGAAATGACTTTAAACACACTTATTTTAGTTGAAAAAGTCATAATTCACATCCAACAGTCATTTAGAGTCAAAAGATTAAATGTTAAAATTTCATCATTATAGACCATTTTGGGAACGTTCGACATGTCCGGAGTCATCGTTTTTCATCCGAAAATTGATTTTTTGGACTGTACCAAAAATGATTCAAAATGTCAATTGGATCGTGCCTCATGTTGAATAACCACTTTTTAAACCCTCACAGTGACCACAATTGCCATTTTTACAGAGTTTTGCTTACTCAAAAGCTTCAATTTTGACCCGTTTCAGGCACAGAAATGACTTTAAACACACTTATTTTAGTTGAAAATGTCATAATTCACATCCAACAGGTATTTAGAGTCAAAAGATTAAATGTTAAAATTTCATCATTATAGACCATTTTGGGAACGTTCGACATGTCCGGAGTCATCGTTTTTCATCCTAAAATTGATTTTTTGGACTGTACCAAAAATGATTCAAAATGTCAATGGGATCGTGCCTCATGTTGAATAACCACTTTTTAAACCCTCACAGTGACCAAAATTGCCATTTTTACAGAGTTTTTCTTACCCAAAAGCTTCAATTTTGACCCGTTTCAGGCACAGAAATGACTTTAAACACACTTATTTTAGTTGAAAAAGTCATAATTCACATCCAACAGTCATTTAGAGTCAAAAGATTAAATGTTAAAATTTCATCATTATAGACCATTTTGGGAACGTTTGACATGTCCGGAGTCATCGTTTTTCATGCGAAAATTGATTTTTTGGACTGTACCAAAAATGATTCAAAATGTCAATTGGATCGTGCCTCATGTTGAATAACCACTTTTTAAACCCTCACAGTGACCAAAATTGCCATTTTTACAGAGTTTTGCTTACTCAAAAGCTTCAATTTTGACCCGTTTCAGGCACAGAAATGACTTTAAACACACTTATTTTAGTTGAAAATGTCATAATTCACATCCAACAGGTATTTAGAGTCAAAAGATTAAATGTTAAAATTTCATCATTATAGACCATTTTGGGAACGTTCGACATGTCCGGAGTCATCGTTTTTCATCCGAAAATTGATTTTTTGGACTGTACCAAAAATGATTCAAAATGTCAATTGGATCGTGCCTCATGTTGAATAACCACTTTTTAAACCCTCACAGTGACCAAAATGGCCATTTTTACAGAGTTTTGCTTATTTAAAAGCTTCAATTTTGACCCGTTTCAGTCACAGAAATGACTTTAAACACACTTATTTTAGTTGAAAAAGTCATAATTCACATCCAACAGTCATTTAGAGTCAAAAGATTAAATGTTAAAATTTCATCATTATAGACCATTTTGGGAACGTTCGACATGTCCAGAGTCATCGTTTTTCATCCGAAAATTGATTTTTTGGACTGTACCAAAAATGATTCAAAATGTCAATTGGATCGTGCCTCATGTTGAATAACCACTTTTTAAACCCTCACAGTGACCAAAATTGCCATTTTTACAGAGTTTTGCTTATTCAAAAGCTTCAATTTTGACCCGTTTCAGGCACAGAAATGACTTTAAACACACTTATTTTAGTTGAAAAAGTCATAATTCACATCCAACAGTCATTTAGAGTCAAAAGATTAAATGTTAAAATTTCATCATTATAGAACATTTTGGGAACATTCGACATGTCCGGAGTCATCGTTTTTCATCCGAAAATTGATTTTTTTAGACTGTACCAAAAATGATTCAAAATGTCAATTGGATCGTGCCTCATGTTGAATAACCACTTTTTAAACCCTCACAGTGACCAAAATTGCCATTTTTACAGAGTTTTGCTTACTCAAAAGCTTCAATTTTGACCCGTGTCAGGCACAGAAATGACTTTAAACACACTTATTTTAGTTGAAAAAGTCATAATTCACATCCAACAGTCATTTAGAGTCAAAAGATTAAATGTTAAAATTTCATCATTATAGACCATTTTGGGAACGTTCGACATGTCCGGAGTCATCGTTTTTCATCCGAAAATTGATTTTTTGGACTGTACCAAAAATGATTCAAAATGTCAATGGGATCGTGCCTCATGTTCAATAACCACTTTTTAAACCCTCACAGTGACCAAAATTGCCATTTTTACAGAGTTTTTCTTACCCAAAAGCTTCAATTTTGACCCGTTTCAGGCACAGAAATGACTTTAAACACACTTATTTTAGTTGAAAAAGTCATAATTCACATCCAACAGTCATTTAGAGTCAAAAGATTAAATGTTAAAATTTCATCATTATAGACCATTTTGGGAACGTTCGACATGTCCGGAGTCATCGTTTTTCATCCGAAAATTGATTTTTTGGACTGTACCAAAAATGATTCAAAATGTCAATGGGATCGTGCCTCATGTTCAATAACCACTTTTTAAACCCTCACAGTGACCAAAATTGCCATTTTTACAGAGTTTTTCTTACCCAAAAGCTTCAATTTTGACCCGTTTCAGGCACAGAAATGACTTTAAACACACTTATTTTAGTTGAAAATGTCATAATTCACATCCAACAGGTATTTAGAGTCAAAAGATTAAATGTTAAAATTTCATCATTATAGACCATTTTGGGAACGTTCGACATGTCCGGAGTCATCGTTTTTCATCCGAAAATTGATTTTTTGGACTGTACCAAAAATGATTCAAAATGTCAATTGGATCGTGCCTCATGTTGAATAACCACTTTTTAAACCCTCACAGTGACCAAAATGGCCATTTTTACAGAGTTTTGCTTATTTAAAAGCTTCAATTTTGACCCGTTTCAGTCACAGAAATGACTTTAAACACACTTATTTTAGTTGAAAAAGTCATAATTCACATCCAACAGTCATTTAGAGTCAAAAGATTAAATGTTAAAATTTCATCATTATAGACCATTTTGGGAACGGTCGACATGTCCAGAGTCATCGTTTTTCATCCGAAAATTGATTTTTTGGACTGTACCAAAAATGATTCAAAATGTCAATTGGATCGTGCCTCATGTTGAATAACCACTTTTTAAACCCTCACAGTGACCAAAATTGCCATTTTTACAGAGTTTTGCTTACTCAAAAGCTTCAATTTTGACCCGTTTCAGGCACAGAAATGACTTTAAACACACTTATTTTAGTTGAAAAAGTCATAATTCACATCCAACAGTCATTTAGAGTCAAAAGATTAAATGTTAAAATTTCATCATTATAGACCATTTTGGGAACGTTTGACATGTCCGGAGTCATCGTTTTTCATGCGAAAATTGATTTTTTGGACTGTACCAAAAATGATTCAAAATGTCAATTGGATCGTGCCTCATGTTGAATAACCACTTTTTAAACCCTCACAGTGACCAAAATGGCCATTTTTACAGAGTTTTGCTTATTTAAAAGCTTCAATTTTGACCCGTTTCAGTCACAGAAATGACTTTAAACACACTTATTTTAGTTGAAATTGTCATAATTCACATCCAACAGTCATTTAGAGTCAAAATATTAAATGTTAAAATTTCATCATTATAGACCATTTTGGGAACGTTCGACATGTCCGGAGTCATCGTTTTTCATCCGAAAATTGATTTTTTGGACTGTACCAAAAATGATTCAAAATGTCAATTGGATCGTGCCTCATGTTGAATAACCACTTTTTAAACCCTCACAGTGACCACAATTGCCATTTTTACAGAGTTTTGCTTACTCAAAAGCTTCAATTTTGACCCGTTTCAGGCACAGAAATGACTTTAAACACACTTATTTTAGTTGAAAATGTCATAATTCACATCCAACAGGTATTTAGAGTCAAAAGATTAAATGTTAAAATTTCATCATTATAGACCATTTTGGGAACGTTCGACATGTCCGGAGTCATCGTTTTTCATCCTAAAATTGATTTTTTGGACTGTACCAAAAATGATTCAAAATGTCAATGGGATCGTGCCTCATGTTGAATAACCACTTTTTAAACCCTCACAGTGACCAAAATTGCCATTTTTACAGAGTTTTTCTTACCCAAAAGCTTCAATTTTGACCCGTTTCAGGCACAGAAATGACTTTAAACACACTTATTTTAGTTGAAAAAGTCATAATTCACATCCAACAGTCATTTAGAGTCAAAAGATTAAATGTTAAAATTTCATCATTATAGACCATTTTGGGAACGTTTGACATGTCCGGAGTCATCGTTTTTCATGCGAAAATTGATTTTTTGGACTGTACCAAAAATGATTCAAAATGTCAATTGGATCGTGCCTCATGTTGAATAACCACTTTTTAAACCCTCACAGTGACCAAAATTGCCATTTTTACAGAGTTTTGCTTACTCAAAAGCTTCAATTTTGACCCGTTTCAGGCACAGAAATGACTTTAAACACACTTATTTTAGTTGAAAATGTCATAATTCACATCCAACAGGTATTTAGAGTCAAAAGATTAAATGTTAAAATTTCATCATTATAGACCATTTTGGGAACGTTCGACATGTCCGGAGTCATCGTTTTTCATCCGAAAATTGATTTTTTGGACTGTACCAAAAATGATTCAAAATGTCAATTGGATCGTGCCTCATGTTGAATAACCACTTTTTAAACCCTCACAGTGACCAAAATGGCCATTTTTACAGAGTTTTGCTTATTTAAAAGCTTCAATTTTGACCCGTTTCAGTCACAGAAATGACTTTAAACACACTTATTTTAGTTGAAAAAGTCATAATTCACATCCAACAGTCATTTAGAGTCAAAAGATTAAATGTTAAAATTTCATCATTATAGACCATTTTGGGAACGTTCGACATGTCCAGAGTCATCGTTTTTCATCCGAAAATTGATTTTTTGGACTGTACCAAAAATGATTCAAAATGTCAATTGGATCGTGCCTCATGTTGAATAACCACTTTTTAAACCCTCACAGTGACCAAAATTGCCATTTTTACAGAGTTTTGCTTATTCAAAAGCTTCAATTTTGACCCGTTTCAGGCACAGAAATGACTTTAAACACACTTATTTTAGTTGAAAAAGTCATAATTCACATCCAACAGTCATTTAGAGTCAAAAGATTAAATGTTAAAATTTCATCATTATAGAACATTTTGGGAACATTCGACATGTCCGGAGTCATCGTTTTTCATCCGAAAATTGATTTTTTTAGACTGTACCAAAAATGATTCAAAATGTCAATTGGATCGTGCCTCATGTTGAATAACCACTTTTTAAACCCTCACAGTGACCAAAATTGCCATTTTTACAGAGTTTTGCTTACTCAAAAGCTTCAATTTTGACCCGTGTCAGGCACAGAAATGACTTTAAACACACTTATTTTAGTTGAAAAAGTCATAATTCACATCCAACAGTCATTTAGAGTCAAAAGATTAAATGTTAAAATTTCATCATTATAGACCATTTTGGGAACGTTCGACATGTCCGGAGTCATCGTTTTTCATCCGAAAATTGATTTTTTGGACTGTACCAAAAATGATTCAAAATGTCAATGGGATCGTGCCTCATGTTCAATAACCACTTTTTAAACCCTCACAGTGACCAAAATTGCCATTTTTACAGAGTTTTTCTTACCCAAAAGCTTCAATTTTGACCCGTTTCAGGCACAGAAATGACTTTAAACACACTTATTTTAGTTGAAAAAGTCATAATTCACATCCAACAGTCATTTAGAGTCAAAAGATTAAATGTTAAAATTTCATCATTATAGACCATTTTGGGAACGTTCGACATGTCCGGAGTCATCGTTTTTCATCCGAAAATTGATTTTTTGGACTGTACCAAAAATGATTCAAAATGTCAATGGGATCGTGCCTCATGTTCAATAACCACTTTTTAAACCCTCACAGTGACCAAAATTGCCATTTTTACAGAGTTTTTCTTACCCAAAAGCTTCAATTTTGACCCGTTTCAGGCACAGAAATGACTTTAAACACACTTATTTTAGTTGAAAATGTCATAATTCACATCCAACAGGTATTTAGAGTCAAAAGATTAAATGTTAAAATTTCATCATTATAGACCATTTTGGGAACGTTCGACATGTCCGGAGTCATCGTTTTTCATCCGAAAATTGATTTTTTGGACTGTACCAAAAATGATTCAAAATGTCAATTGGATCGTGCCTCATGTTGAATAACCACTTTTTAAACCCTCACAGTGACCAAAATGGCCATTTTTACAGAGTTTTGCTTATTTAAAAGCTTCAATTTTGACCCGTTTCAGTCACAGAAATGACTTTAAACACACTTATTTTAGTTGAAAAAGTCATAATTCACATCCAACAGTCATTTAGAGTCAAAAGATTAAATGTTAAAATTTCATCATTATAGACCATTTTGGGAACGGTCGACATGTCCAGAGTCATCGTTTTTCATCCGAAAATTGATTTTTTGGACTGTACCAAAAATGATTCAAAATGTCAATTGGATCGTGCCTCATGTTGAATAACCACTTTTTAAACCCTCACAGTGACCAAAATTGCCATTTTTACAGAGTTTTGCTTACTCAAAAGCTTCAATTTTGACCCGTTTCAGGCACAGAAATGACTTTAAACACACTTATTTTAGTTGAAAAAGTCATAATTCACATCCAACAGTCATTTAGAGTCAAAAGATTAAATGTTAAAATTTCATCATTATAGAACATTTTGGGAACATTCGACATGTCCGGAGTCATCGTTTTTCATCCGAAAATTGATTTTTTTAGACTGTACCAAAAAAGATTCAAAATGTCAATTGGATCGTGCCTCATGTTGAATAACCACTTTTTAAACCCTCACAGTGACCAAAATTGCCATTTTTACAGAGTTTTGCTTACTCAAAAGCTTCAATTTTGACCCGTGTCAGGCACAGAAATGACTTTAAACACACTTATTTTAGTTGAAAAAGTCATAATTCACATCCAACAGTCATTTAGAGTCAAAAGATTAAATGTTAAAATTTCATCATTATAGACCATTTTGGGAACGTTCGACATGTCCGGAGTCATCGTTTTTCATCCGAAAATTGATTTTTTGGACTGTACCGAAAATGATTCAAAATGTCAATGGGATCGTGCCTCATGTTCAATAACCACTTTTTAAACCCTCACAGTGACCAAAATTGCCATTTTTACAGAGTTTTTCTTACCCAAAAGCTTCAATTTTGACCCGTTTCAGGCACAGAAATGACTTTAACCCCTTCGAGGCTAATGACGAGCTGGGCTCGTCATGGCGCTTACCTGCCGTGCGCGGATGACAAGGCCAGCTCGTCATAAAACAATGAAAAATAAAATATCCCAGCGCAGGACGGGAAAACGCCTAGCAGCCATGGGGTTAAACACACTTATTTTAGTTGAAAAAGTCATAATTCACATCCAACAGTCATTTAGAGTCAAAAGATTAAATGTTAAAATTTCATCATTATAGACCATTTTGGGAACGTTTGACATGTCCGGAGTCATCGTTTTTCATGCGAAAATTGATTTTTTGGACTGTACCAAAAATGATTCAAAATGTCAATTGGATCGTGCCTCATGTTGAATAACCACTTTTTAAACCCTCACAGTGACCAAAATGGCCATTTTTACAGAGTTTTGCTCATTTAAAAGCTTCAATTTTGACCCGTTTCAGTCACAGAAATGACTTTAAACACACTTATTTTAGTTGAAATTGTCATAATTCACATCCAACAGTCATTTAGAGTCAAAATATTAAATGTTAAAATTTCATCATTATAGACCATTTTGGGAACGTTCGACATGTCCGGAGTCATCGTTTTTCATCCGAAAATAGATTTTTTAGACTGTACCAAAAATGATTCAAAATGTCAATTGGATCGTGCCTCATGTTGAATAACCACTGTTTAAACCCTCACAGTGACCAAAATTGCCATTTTTACAGAGTTTTGCTTACTCAAAAGCTTTAATTTTGACCTGTTTCAGGCACAGAAATTAGCTTAAACACACTTATTTTAGTTGAAAAAGTCATAATTCACATCCAACAGTCATTTAGAGTCAAATGATTAAATGTTAAAATTTCATCATTATGGACCATTTTGGGAACGTTCGACATGTCCGGAGTCATCGTTTTTCATCCGAAAATTGATTTTTTTGACTGTACCAAAAATGATTCAAAATGTCAATTGGATCGTGCCTCATGTTGAATAACCACTGTTTAAACCCTCACAGTGACCAAAATTGCCATTTTTACAGAGTTTTGCTTACTCAAAAGCTTCAATTTTGACCCGTTTCAGGCACAGAAATGACTTTAAACACACTTATTTTAGTTAAAAAAGTCAAAATTCACATCCAACAGTCATTTAGAGTCAAAAGATTAAATGTTAAAATTTCATCATTATAGACCATTTTGGGAACGTTCGACATGTCGGGAGTCATCGTTTTTCATCCGAAAATGGATTTTTTTGGACTGTACCAAAAATGATTCAAAATGTCAATTGGATCGTGCCTCATGTTGAATAACCACTTTTTAAACCCTCACAGTGACCAAAATTGCCATTTTTACAGAGTTTTGCTTACTCAAAAGCTTCAATTTTGACCCGTTTCAGGCACAGAAATGACTTTAAACACACTTATTTTAGTTGAAAAAGTCATAATTCACATCCAACAGTCATTTAGAGTCAAAAGATTAAATGTTAAAATTTCATCATTATAGACCATTTTGGGAACGTTCGACATGTCCGGAGTCATCGTTTTTCATCCGAAAATTGATTTTTTGGACTGTACCAAAAATGATTCAAAATGTCAATTGGATCGTGCCTCATGTTGAATAACCACTTTTTAAACCCTCACAGTGACCAAAATGGCCATTTTTACAGAATTTTGCTTATTTAAAAGCTTCAATTTTGACCCGTTTCAGTCACAGAAATGACTTTAAACACACGTATTTTAGTTGAAATTGTCATAATTCACATCCAACAGTCATTTAGAGTCAAAATATTAAATGTTAAAATTTCATCATTATAGACCATTTTGGGAACGTTCGACATGTCCGGAGTCATCGTTTTTCATCCAAAAATTGATTTTTTGGACTGTACCAAAAATGATTCAAAATGTCAATTGGATCGTGCCTCAGGTTGAATAACCACTTTTTAAACTCTCACAGTGACCAAAATTGCCATTTTTACAGAGTTTTGCTTACTCAAAAGCTTTAATTTTGACCTGTTTCAGGCACAGAAATTAGCTTAAACACACTTATTTTAGTTGAAAAAGTCATAATTCACATCCAACAGTCATTTAGAGTCAAATGATTAAATGTTAAAATTTCATCATTATGGACCATTTTGGGAACGTTCGACATGTCCGGAGTCATCGTTTTTCATCCGAAAATTGATTTTTTTGACTGTACCAAAAATGATTCAAAATGTCAATTGGATCGTGCCTCATGTTGAATAACCACTGTTTAAACCCTCACAGTGACCAAAATTGCCATTTTTACAGAGTTTTGCTTACTCAAAAGCTTCAATTTTGACCCGTTTCAGGCACAGAAATGACTTTAAACACACTTATTTTAGTTAAAAAAGTCAAAATTCACATCCAACAGTCATTTAGAGTCAAAAGATTAAATGTTAAAATTTCATCATTATAGACCATTTTGGGAACGTTCGACATGTCGGGAGTCATCGTTTTTCATCCGAAAATGGATTTTTTTGGACTGTACCAAAAATGATTCAAAATGTCAATTGGATCGTGCCTCATGTTGAATAACCACTTTTTAAACCCTCACAGTGACCAAAATTGCCATTTTTACAGAGTTTTGCTTACTCAAAAGCTTCAATTTTGACCCGTTTCAGGCACAGAAATGACTTTAAACACACTTATTTTAGTTGAAAAAGTCATAATTCACATCCAACAGTCATTTAGAGTCAAAAGATTAAATGTTAAAATTTCATCATTATAGACCATTTTGGGAACGTTCGACATGTCCGGAGTCATCGTTTTTCATCCGAAAATTGATTTTTTGGACTGTACCAAAAATGATTCAAAATGTCAATTGGATCGTGCCTCATGTTGAATAACCACTTTTTAAACCCTCACAGTGACCAAAATGGCCATTTTTACAGAATTTTGCTTATTTAAAAGCTTCAATTTTGACCCGTTTCAGTCACAGAAATGACTTTAAACACACGTATTTTAGTTGAAATTGTCATAATTCACATCCAACAGTCATTTAGAGTCAAAATATTAAATGTTAAAATTTCATCATTATAGACCATTTTGGGAACGTTCGACATGTCCGGAGTCATCGTTTTTCATCCAAAAATTGATTTTTTGGACTGTACCAAAAATGATTCAAAATGTCAATTGGATCGTGCCTCAGGTTGAATAACCACTTTTTAAACTCTCACAGTGACCAAAATTGCCATTTTTACAGAGTTTTGCTTACTCAAAAGCTTCAATTTTGACCCGTTTCAGGCACAGAAATGACTTTAAACACACTTATTTTAGTTAAAAAAGTCAAAATTCACATCCAACAGTCATTTAGAGTCAAAAGATTAAATGATAAAATTTCATCATTATAGACCATTTTGGGAATGTTTGACATGTCCGGAGTCATCGTTTTTCATCCGAAAATTAATTTTTTGGACTGTACCAAAAATGATTCAAAATGTCAATTGGATCGAGCCTCATGTTGAATAACCACTTTTTAAACCCTCACAGTGACCAAAATGCCAATTTTTACAGAGTTTTGCTTACTCAAAAGCTTCGATTTTGACCCGTTTCAGTCACAGAAATGACTTTAAACACACTTATTTTAGTTGAAAAAGTCATAATTCACATCCAACAGTCATTTAGAGTCAAAAGATTAAATGTTAAAATTTCATCATTATAGACCATTTTGGGAACGTTCGACATGTCCGGAGTCATCGTTTTTCATCCGAAAAATGATTTTTTGGACTGTACCAAAAATGATTCAAAATGTCCATGGGATCGTGCCTCATGTTGAATAACCACTTTTTAAACCCTCACAGTGACCAAAATTGCCATTTTTACAGAGTTTTGCTTACTCAAAAGCTTCAATTTTGACCCGTTTCAGGCACAGAAATGACTTTAAACACACTTATTTTAGTTGAAAAAGTCATAATTCACATCCAACAGTCATTTAGAGTCAAAAGATTAAATGTTAAAATGTCATCATTATAGAACATTTTGGGAACATTCGACATGTCCGGAGTCATCGTTTTTCATCCGAAAATTGATTTTTTTAGACTGTACCAAAAATTATTCAAAATGTCAATTGGATCGTGCCTCATGTTGAATAACCACTTTTTAAACCCTCACAGTGACCAAAATTGCCATTTTTACAGAGTTTTGCTTACTCAAAAGCTTCAATTTTGACCCGTGTCAGGCACAGAAATGACTTTAAACACACTTATTTTAGTTGAAAAAGTCATAATTCACATCCAACAGTCATTTAGAGTCAAAAGATTAAATGATAAAATTTCATCATTATAGACCATTTTAGGAACGTTTGACATGTCCGGAGTCATCGTTTTTCATCCGAAAATTGATTTTTTGGACTGTACCAAAAATGATTCAAAATGTCAATTGGATCGAGCCTCATGTTGAATAACCACTTTTTAAACCCTCACAGTGACCAAAATTGCCATTTTTACAGAGTTTTGCTTACTCAAAAGCTTCAATTTTGAGCCGTTTAAGGCACAGAAATGACTTTAAACACACTTATTTTAGTTGAAAAAGTCATAATTCACATCCAACAGTCATTTAGAGTCCAAAGATTAAATGTTAAAATTTCATCATTATAGACCATTTTGGGAACGTTCGACATGTCCGGAGTCATCGTTTTTCATCCGAAAATTGATTTTTTGGACTGTACCAAAAATGATTCAAAATGTCAATGGGATCGTGCCTCATGTTCAATAACCACTTTTTAAACCCTCACAGTGACCAAAATTGCCATTTTTACAGAGTTTTTCTTACTCAAAAGCTTCAATTTTGACCCGTTTCAGGCACAGAAATGACTTTAAACACACTTATTTTAGTTGAAAAAGTCATAATTCACATCCAACAGTCATTTAGAGTCAAAAGATTAAATGTTATAATTTCATCATTATAGAACATTCGACATGTCCGGAGTCATCGTTTTTCATTCGAAAATTGATTTTTTTGGACTGTACCAAAAATGATTCAAAATGTCAATTGGATCGTGCCTCATGTTGAATAACCACTTTTTAAACCCTCACAGTGACCAAAATTGCCATTTTTACAGAGTTTTGCTTACTCAAAAGCTTCAATTTTGACCCGTTTCAGGCACAGAAATGACTTTAAACACACTTATTTTAGTTGAAAATGTCATAATTCACATCCAACAGGTATTTAGAGTCAAAAGATTAAATGTTAAAATTTCATCATTATAGACCATTTTGGGAACGTTCGACATGTCCGGAGTCATCGTTTTTCATCCGAAAATTGATTTTTTGGACTGTACCAAAAATGATTCAAAATGTCAATGGGATCGTGCCTCATGTTGAATAACCACTTTTTAAACCCTCACAGTGACCAAAATTGCCATTTTTACAGAGTTTTTCTTACCCAAAAGCTTCAATTTTGACCCGTTTCAGGCACAGAAATGACTTTAAACACACTTATTTTAGTTGAAAAAGTCATAATTCACATCCAACAGTCATTTAGAGTCAAAAGATTAAATGTTAAAATTTCATCATTATAGACCATTTTGGGAACGTTTGACATGTCCGGAGTCATCGTTTTTCATGCGAAAATTGATTTTTTGGACTGTACCAAAAATGATTCAAAATGTCAATTGGATCGTGCCTCATGTTGAATAACCACTTTTTAAACCCTCACAGTGACCAAAATGGCCATTTTTACAGAGTTTTGCTTATTTAAAAGCTTCAATTTTGACCCGTTTCAGGCACAGAAATGACTTTAAACACACTTATTTTAGTTGAAAAAGTCATAATTCACATCCAACAGTCATTTAGAGTCAAAAGATTAAATGTTAAAATTTCATCATTATAGACCATTTTGGGAACGTTTGACATGTCCGGAGTCATCGTTTTTCATGCGAAAATTGATTTTTTGGACTGTACCAAAAATGATTCAAAATGTCAATTGGATCGTGCCTCATGTTGAATAACCACTTTTTAAACCCTCACAGTGACCAAAATGGCCATTTTTACAGAGTTTTGCTTATTTAAAAGCTTCAATTTTGACCCGTTTCAGTCCCAGAAATGACTTTAAACACACTTATTTTAGTTGAAATTGTCATAATTCACATCCAACAGTCATTTAGAGTCAAAATATTAAATGTTAAAATTTCATCATTATAGACCATTTTGGGAACGTTCGACATGTCCGGAGTCATCGTTTTTCATCCGAAAATTGATTTTTTGGACTGTACCAAAAATGATTCAAAATGTCAATTGGATCGTGCCTCATGTTGAATAACCACTTTTTAAACCCTCACAGTGACCAAAATGGCCATTTTTACAGAGTTTTGCTTATTTAAAAGCTTCAATTTTGACCCGTTTCAGTCACAGAAATGACTTTAAACACACTTATTTTAGTTGAAAAAGTCATAATTCACATCCAACAGTCATTTAGAGTCAAAAGATTAAATGTTAAAATTTCATCATTATAGACCATTTTGGGAACGTTCGACATGTCCAGAGTCATCGTTTTTCATCCGAAAATTGATTTTTTGGACTGTACCAAAAATGATTCAAAATGTCAATTGGATCGTGCCTCATGTTGAATAACCACTTTTTAAACCCTCACAGTGACCAAAATTGCCATTTTTACAGAGTTTTGCTTACTCAAAAGCTTCAATTTTGACCCGTTTCAGGCACAGAAATGACTTTAAACACACTTATTTTAGTTGAAAAAGTCATAATTCACATCCAACAGTCATTTAGAGTCAAAAGATTAAATGTTAAAATTTCATCATTATAGAACATTTTGGGAACATTCGACATGTCCGGAGTCATCGTTTTTCATCCGAAAATTGATTTTTTTAGACTGTACCAAAAATGATTCAAAATGTCAATTGGATCGTGCCTCATGTTGAATAACCACTTTTTAAACCCTCACAGTGACCAAAATTGCCATTTTTACAGAGTTTTGCTTACTCAAAAGCTTCAATTTTGACCCGTGTCAGGCACAGAAATGACTTTAAACACACTTATTTTAGTTGAAAAAGTCATAATTCACATCCAACAGTCATTTAGAGTCAAAAGATTAAATGTTAAAATTTCATCATTATAGACCATTTTGGGAACGTTCGACATGTCCGGAGTCATCGTTTTTCATCCGAAAATTGATTTTTTGGACTGTACCAAAAATGATTCAAAATGTCAATTGGATCGTGCCTCATGTTGAATAACCACTTTTTAAACCCTCACAGTGACCACAATTGCCATTTTTACAGAGTTTTGCTTACTCAAAAGCTTCAATTTTGACCCGTTTCAGGCACAGAAATGACTTTAAACACACTTATTTTAGTTGAAAATGTCATAATTCACATCCAACAGGTATTTAGAGTCAAAAGATTAAATGTTAAAATTTCATCATTATAGACCATTTTGGGAACGTTCGACATGTCCGGAGTCATCGTTTTTCATCCTAAAATTGATTTTTTGGACTGTACCAAAAATGATTCAAAATGTCAATGGGATCGTGCCTCATGTTGAATAACCACTTTTTAAACCCTCACAGTGACCAAAATTGCCATTTTTACAGAGTTTTTCTTACCCAAAAGCTTCAATTTTGACCCGTTTCAGGCACAGAAATGACTTTAAACACACTTATTTTAGTTGAAAAAGTCATAATTCACATCCAACAGTCATTTAGAGTCAAAAGATTAAATGTTAAAATTTCATCATTATAGACCATTTTGGGAACGTTTGACATGTCCGGAGTCATCGTTTTTCATGCGAAAATTGATTTTTTGGACTGTACCAAAAATGATTCAAAATGTCAATTGGATCGTGCCTCATGTTGAATAACCACTTTTTAAACCCTCACAGTGACCAAAATGGCCATTTTTACAGAGTTTTGCTTATTTAAAAGCTTCAATTTTGACCCGTTTCAGTCACAGAAATGACTTTAAACACACTTATTTTAGTTGAAAAAGTCATAATTCACATCCAACAGTCATTTAGAGTCAAAAGATTAAATGTTAAAATTTCATCATTATAGACCATTTTGGGAACGTTCGACATGTCCAGAGTCATCGTTTTTCATCCGAAAATTGATTTTTTGGACTGTACCAAAAATGATTCAAAATGTCAATTGGATCGTGCCTCATGTTGAATAACCACTTTTTAAACCCTCACAGTGACCAAAATTGCCATTTTTACAGAGTTTTGCTTATTCAAAAGCTTCAATTTTGACCCGTTTCAGGCACAGAAATGACTTTAAACACACTTATTTTAGTTGAAAAAGTCATAATTCACATCCAACAGTCATTTAGAGTCAAAAGATTAAATGTTAAAATTTCATCATTATAGAACATTTTGGGAACATTCGACATGTCCGGAGTCATCGTTTTTCATCCGAAAATTGATTTTTTTAGACTGTACCAAAAATGATTCAAAATGTCAATTGGATCGTGCCTCATGTTGAATAACCACTTTTTAAACCCTCACAGTGACCAAAATTGCCATTTTTACAGAGTTTTGCTTACTCAAAAGCTTCAATTTTGACCCGTGTCAGGCACAGAAATGACTTTAAACACACTTATTTTAGTTGAAAAAGTCATAATTCACATCCAACAGTCATTTAGAGTCAAAAGATTAAATGTTAAAATTTCATCATTATAGACCATTTTGGGAATGTTCGACATGTCCGGAGTCATCGTTTTTCATCCGAAAATTGATTTTTTGGACTGTACCAAAAATGATTCAAAATGTCAATGGGATCGTGCCTCATGTTCAATAACCACTTTTTAAACCCTCACAGTGACCAAAATTGCCATTTTTACAGAGTTTTTCTTACCCAAAAGCTTCAATTTTGACCCGTTTCAGGCACAGAAATGACTTTAAACACACTTATTTTAGTTGAAAAAGTCATAATTCACATCCAACAGTCATTTAGAGTCAAAAGATTAAATGTTAAAATTTCATCATTATAGACCATTTTGGGAACGTTCGACATGTCCGGAGTCATCGTTTTTCATCCGAAAATTGATTTTTTGGACTGTACCAAAAATGATTCAAAATGTCAATTGGATCGTGCCTCATGTTGAATAACCACTTTTTAAACCCTCACAGTGACCAAAATGGCCATTTTTACAGAGTTTTGCTTATTTAAAAGCTTCAATTTTGACCCGTTTCAGTCACAGAAATGACTTTAAACACACTTATTTTAGTTGAAAAAGTCATAATTCACATCCAACAGTCATTTAGAGTCAAAAGATTAAATGTTAAAATTTCATCATTATAGACCATTTTGGGAACGGTCGACATGTCCGGAGTCATCGTTTTTCATCCGAAAATTGATTTTTTTAGACTGTACCAAAAAAGATTCAAAATGTCAATTGGATCGTGCCTCATGTTGAATAACCACTTTTTAAACCCTCACAGTGACCAAAATTGCCATTTTTACAGAGTTTTGCTTACTCAAAAGCTTCAATTTTGACCCGTGTCAGGCACAGAAATGACTTTAAACACACTTATTTTAGTTGAAAAAGTCATAATTCACATCCAACAGTCATTTAGAGTCAAAAGATTAAATGTTAAAATTTCATCATTATAGACCATTTTGGGAACGTTCGACATGTCCGGAGTCATCGTTTTTCATCCGAAAATTGATTTTTTGGACTGTACCGAAAATGATTCAAAATGTCAATGGGATCGTGCCTCATGTTCAATAACCACTTTTTAAACCCTCACAGTGACCAAAATTGCCATTTTTACAGAGTTTTTCTTACCCAAAAGCTTCAATTTTGACCCGTTTCAGGCACAGAAATGACTTTAACCCCTTCGAGGCTAATGACGAGCTGGGCTCGTCATGGCGCTTACCTGCCGTGCGCGGATGACAAGGCCAGCTCGTCATAAAACAATGAAAAATAAAATATCCCAGCGCAGGACGGGAAAACGCCTAGCAGCCATGGGGTTAAACACACTTATTTTAGTTGAAAAAGTCATAATTCACATCCAACAGTCATTTAGAGTCAAAAGATTAAATGTTAAAATTTCATCATTATAGACCATTTTGGGAACGTTTGACATGTCCGGAGTCATCGTTTTTCATGCGAAAATTGATTTTTTGGACTGTACCAAAAATGATTCAAAATGTCAATTGGGTCGTGCCTCATGTTGAATAACCACTTTTTAAACCCTCACAGTGACCAAAATGGCCATTTTTACAGAGTTTTGCTTATTTAAAAGCTTCAATTTTGACCCGTTTCAGTCACAGAAATGACTTTAAACACACTTATTTTAGTTGAAATTGTCATAATTCACATCCAACAGTCATTTAGAGTCAAAATATTAAATGTTAAAATTTCATCATTATAGACCATTTTGGGAACGTTCGACATGTCCGGAGTCATCGTTTTTCATCCGAAAATAGATTTTTTAGACTGTACCAAAAATGATTCAAAATGTCAATTGGATCGTGCCTCATGTTGAATAACCACTGTTTAAACCCTCACAGTGACCAAAATTGCCATTTTTACAGAGTTTTGCTTACTCAAAAGCTTTAATTTTGACCTGTTTCAGGCACAGAAATTAGCTTAAACACACTTATTTTAGTTGAAAAAGTCATAATTCACATCCAACAGTCATTTAGAGTCAAATGATTAAATGTTAAAATTTCATCATTATGGACCATTTTGGGAACGTTCGACATGTCCGGAGTCATCGTTTTTCATCCGAAAATTGATTTTTTTGACTGTACCAAAAATGATTCAAAATGTCAATTGGATCGTGCCTCATGTTGAATAACCACTGTTTAAACCCTCACAGTGACCAAAATTGCCATTTTTACAGAGTTTTGCTTACTCAAAAGCTTCAATTTTGACCCGTTTCAGGCACAGAAATGACTTTAAACACACTTATTTTAGTTAAAAAAGTCAAAATTCACATCCAACAGTCATTTAGAGTCAAAAGATTAAATGTTAAAATTTCATCATTATAGACCATTTTGGGAACGTTCGACATGTCGGGAGTCATCGTTTTTCATCCGAAAATGGATTTTTTTGGACTGTACCAAAAATGATTCAAAATGTCAATTGGATCGTGCCTCATGTTGAATAACCACTTTTTAAACCCTCACAGTGACCAAAATTGCCATTTTTACAGAGTTTTGCTTACTCAAAAGCTTCAATTTTGACCCGTTTCAGGCACAGAAATGACTTTAAACACACTTATTTTAGTTGAAAAAGTCATAATTCACATCCAACAGTCATTTAGAGTCAAAAGATTAAATGTTAAAATTTCATCATTATAGACCATTTTGGGAACGTTCGACATGTCCGGAGTCATCGATTTTCATCCGAAAATTGATTTTTTGGACTGTACCAAAAATGATTCAAAATGTCAATTGGATCGTGCCTCATGTTGAATAACCACTTTTTAAACCCTCACAGTGACCAAAATTGCAATTTTTACAGAGTTTTGCTTACTCAAAAGCTTTAATTTTGACCCGTTTCAGGCACAGAAATGACTTTAAACACACTTATTTTAGTTGAAAAAGTCATAATTCACATCCAACAGTCATTTAGAGTCAAAAGATTAAATGTTAAAATTTCATCATTATAGACCATTTTGGGAACGTTCGACATGTCCGGAGTCATCGTTTTTCATCCGAAAATTGATTTTTTGGACTGTACCAAAAATGATTCAAAATGTCAATTGGATCGTGCCTCATGTTGAATAACCACTTTTTAAACCCTCACAGTGACCAAAATGGCCATTTTTACAGAGTTTTGCTTATTTAAAAGCTTCAATTTTGACCCGTTTCAGTCACAGAAATGACTTTAAACACACGTATTTTAGTTGAAATTGTCATAATTCACATCCAACAGTCATTTAGAGTCAAAATATTAAATGTTAAAATTTCATCATTATAGACCATTTTGGGAACGTTCGACATGTCCGGAGTCATCGTTTTTCATCCAAAAATTGATTTTTTGGACTGTACCAAAAATGATTCAAAATGTCAATTGGATCGTGCCTCAGGTTGAATAACCACTTTTTAAACTCTCACAGTGACCAAAATTGCCATTTTTACAGAGTTTTGCTTACTCAAAAGCTTCAATTTTGACCCGTTTCAGGCACAGAAATGACTTTAAACACACTTATTTTAGTTAAAAAAGTCAAAATTCACATCCAACAGTCATTTAGAGTCAAAAGATTAAATGATAAAATTTCATCATTATAGACCATTTTGGGAATGTTTGACATGTCCGGAGTCATCGTTTTTCATCCGAAAATTAATTTTTTGGACTGTACCAAAAATGATTCAAAATGTCAATTGGATCGAGCCTCATGTTGAATAACCACTTTTTAAACCCTCACAGTGACCAAAATGCCAATTTTTACAGAGTTTTGCTTACTCAAAAGCTTCGATTTTGACCCGTTTCAGTCACAGAAATGACTTTAAACACACTTATTTTAGTTGAAAAAGTCATAATTCACATCCAACAGTCATTTAGAGTCAAAAGATTAAATGTTAAAATTTCATCATTATAGACCATTTTGGGAACGTTCGACATGTCCGGAGTCATCGTTTTTCATCCGAAAAATGATTTTTTGGACTGTACCAAAAATGATTCAAAATGTCCATGGGATCGTGCCTCATGTTGAATAACCACTTTTTAAACCCTCACAGTGACCAAAATTGCCATTTTTACAGAGTTTTTCTTACTCAAAAGCTTCAATTTTGACCCGTTTCAGGCACAGAAATGACTTTAAACACACTTATTTTAGTTGAAAAAGTCATAATTCACATCCAACAGTCATTTAGAGTCAAAAGATTAAATGTTAAAATTTCATCATTATAGACCATTTTGGGAACGTTTGACATGTCCGGAGTCATCGTTTTTCATCCGAAAATTGATTTTTTGGACTGTACCAAAAATGATTCAAAATGTCAATTGGATCGAGCCTCATGTTGAATAACCACTTTTTAAACCCTCACAGTGACCAAAATGCCAATTTTTACAGAGTTTTGCTTACTCAAAAGCTTCAATTTTGACCCGTTTCAGTCACAGAAATGACTTTAAACACACTTCTTTTAGTTGAAAAAGTCATAATTCACATCCAATCATTTAGAGTCAAAAGATTAAATGTTAAAATTTCATCATTATAGACCATTTTGGGAATGTTTGACATGTCCGGAGTCATCGTTTTTCATCCGAAAATTGATTTTTTGGACTGTACCAAAAATGATTCAAAATGTCAATTGGATCGAGCCTTATGTTGAATAACCACTTTTTAAACCCTTACAGTGACCAAAATGCCAAATTTTACAGAGTTTTGCTTACTCAAAAGCTTCAATTTTGACCCGTTTCAGTCACAGAAATGACTTTAAACACACTTATTTTAGTTGAAAAAGTCATAATTCACATCCAACAGTCATTTAGAGTCAAAAGATTAAATGTTAAAATTTCATCATTATAGACCATTTTGGGAACGTTCGACATGTCCAGAGTCATCGTTTTTCATCCGAAAATTGATTTTTTGGACTGTACCAAAAATGATTCAAAATGTCAATTGGATCGAGCCTCATGTTGAATAACCACTTTTTAAACCCTCACAGTGACCAAAATGCCAATTTTTACAGAGTATTGCTTACTCAAAAGCTTCAATTTTGACCCGTTTCAGTCACAGAAATGACTTTAAACACACTTATTTTAGTTGAAAAAGTCATAATTCACATCCAACAGTCATTTAGAGTCAAAAGATTAAATGTTAAAATTTCATCATTATAGACCATTTTGGGAACGTTCGACATGTCCGGAGTCATCGTTTTTCATCCAAAAATTGATTTTTTGGACTGTACCAAAAATGATTCAAAATGTCAATTGGATCGAGCCTCATGTTGAATAACCACTTTTTAAACCCTCACAGTGACCAAAATGGCCATTTTTACAGAGTTTTGCTTATTTAAAAGCTTCAATTTTGACCCGTTTCAGTCACAGAAATGACTTTAAACACACTTATTTTAGTTGAAAAAGTCATAATTCACATCCAACAGTCATTTAGAGTCAAAAGATTAAATGTTAAAATTTCATCATTATAGAACATTTTGGGAACATTCGACATGTCCGGAGTCATCGTTTTTCATCCGAAAATTGATTTTTTTAGACTGTACCAAAAATGATTCAAAATGTCAATTGGATCGTGCCTCATGTTGAATAACCACTTTTTAAACCCTCACAGTGACCAAAATTGCCATTTTTACAGAGTTTTGCTTACTCAAAAGCTTCAATTTTGACCCGTGTCAGGCACAGAAATGACTTTAAACACACTTATTTTAGTTGAAAAAGTCATAATTCACATCCAACAGTCATTTAGAGTCAAAAGATTAAATGTTAAAATTTCATCATTATAGACCATTTTGGGAACGTTCGACATGTCCGGAGTCATCGTTTTTCATCCGAAAATTGATTTTTTGGACTGTACCAAAAATGATTCAAAATGTCAATTGGATCGTGCCTCATGTTGAATAACCACTTTTTAAACCCTCACAGTGACCACAATTGCCATTTTTACAGAGTTTTGCTTACTCAAAAGCTTCAATTTTGACCCGTTTCAGGCACAGAAATGACTTTAAACACACTTATTTTAGTTGAAAATGTCATAATTCACATCCAACAGGTATTTAGAGTCAAAAGATTAAATGTTAAAATTTCATCATTATAGACCATTTTGGGAACGTTCGACATGTCCGGAGTCATCGTTTTTCATCCTAAAATTGATTTTTTGGACTGTACCAAAAATGATTCAAAATGTCAATGGGATCGTGCCTCATGTTGAATAACCACTTTTTAAACCCTCACAGTGACCAAAATTGCCATTTTTACAGAGTTTTTCTTACCCAAAAGCTTCAATTTTGACCCGTTTCAGGCACAGAAATGACTTTAAACACACTTATTTTAGTTGAAAAAGTCATAATTCACATCCAACAGTCATTTAGAGTCAAAAGATTAAATGTTAAAATTTCATCATTATAGACCATTTTGGGAACGTTTGACATGTCCGGAGTCATCGTTTTTCATGCGAAAATTGATTTTTTGGACTGTACCAAAAATGATTCAAAATGTCAATTGGATCGTGCCTCATGTTGAATAACCACTTTTTAAACCCTCACAGTGACCAAAATTGCCATTTTTACAGAGTTTTGCTTACTCAAAAGCTTCAATTTTGACCCGTTTCAGGCACAGAAATGACTTTAAACACACTTATTTTAGTTGAAAAAGTCATAATTCACATCCAACAGTCATTTAGAGTCAAAAGATTAAATGTTAAAATTTCATCATTATAGAACATTTTGGGAACATTCGACATGTCCGGAGTCATCGTTTTTCATCCGAAAATTGATTTTTTTGGACTGTACCAAAAATGATTCAAAATGTCAATTGGATTGTGCCTCATGTTGAATAACCACTTTTTAAACCCTCACAGTGACCAAAATTGCCATTTTTACAGAGTTTTGCTTACTCAAAAGCTTCAATTTTGACCCGTTTCAGGCACAGAAATGACTTTAAACACACTTATTTTAGTTGAAAATGTCATAATTCACATCCAACAGGTATTTAGAGTCAAAAGATTAAATGTTAAAATGTCATCATTATAGACCATTTTGGGAACGTTCGACATGTCCGGAGTCATCGTTTTTCATCCGAAAATTGATTTTTTGGACTGTACCAAAAATGATTCAAAATGTCAATTGGATCGTGCCTCATGTTGAATAACCACTTTTTAAACCCTCACAGTGACCAAAATGGCCATTTTTACAGAGTTTTGCTTATTTAAAAGCTTCAATTTTGACCCGTTTCAGTCACAGAAATGACTTTAAACACACTTATTTTAGTTGAAAAAGTCATAATTCACATCCAACAGTCATTTAGAGTCAAAAGATTAAATGTTAAAATTTCATCATTATAGACCATTTTGGGAACGTTCGACATGTCCAGAGTCATCGTTTTTCATCCGAAAATTGATTTTTTGGACTGTACCAAAAATGATTCAAAATGTCAATAAGATCGTGCCTCATGTTGAATAACCACTTTTTAAACCCTCACAGTGACCAAAATTGCCATTTTTACAGAGTTTTGCTTATTCAAAAGCTTCAATTTTGACCCGTTTCAGGCACAGAAATGACTTTAAACACACTTATTTTAGTTGAAAAAGTCATAATTCACATCCAACAGTCATTTAGAGTCAAAAGATTAAATGTTAAAATTTCATCATTATAGAACATTTTGGGAACATTCGACATGTCCGGAGTCATCGTTTTTCATCCGAAAATTGATTTTTTTAGACTGTACCAAAAATGATTCAAAATGTCAATTGGATCGTGCCTCATGTTGAATAACCACTTTTTAAACCCTCACAGTGACCAAAATTGCCATTTTTACAGAGTTTTGCTTACTCAAAAGCTTCAATTTTGACCCGTGTCAGGCACAGAAATGACTTTAAACACACTTATTTTAGTTGAAAAAGTCATAATTCACATCCAACAGTCATTTAGAGTCAAAAGATTAAATGTTAAAATTTCATCATTATAGACCATTTTGGGAACGTTCGACATGTCCGGAGTCATCGTTTTTCATCCGAAAATTGATTTTTTGGACTGTACCAAAAATGATTCAAAATGTCAATGGGATCGTGCCTCATGTTCAATAACCACTTTTTAAACCCTCACAGTGACCAAAATTGCCATTTTTACAGAGTTTTTCTTACCCAAAAGCTTCAATTTTGACCCGTTTCAGGCACAGAAATGACTTTAAACACACTTATTTTAGTTGAAAAAGTCATAATTCACATCCAACAGTCATTTAGAGTCAAAAGATTAAATGTTAAAATTTCATCATTATAGACCATTTTGGGAACGTTCGACATGTCCGGAGTCATCGTTTTTCATCCGAAAATTGATTTTTTGGACTGTACCAAAAATGATTCAAAATGTCAATGGGATCGTGCCTCATGTTCAATAACCACTTTTTAAACCCTCACAGTGACCAAAATTGCCATTTTTACAGAGTTTTTCTTACCCAAAAGCTTCAATTTTGACCCGTTTCAGGCACAGAAATGACTTTAAACACACTTATTTTAGTTGAAAATGTCATAATTCACATCCAACAGGTATTTAGAGTCAAAAGATTAAATGTTAAAATTTCATCATTATAGACCATTTTGGGAACGTTCGACATGTCCGGAGTCATCGTTTTTCATCCGAAAATTGATTTTTTGGACTGTACCAAAAATGATTCAAAATGTCAATTGGATCGTGCCTCATGTTGAATAACCACTTTTTAAACCCTCACAGTGACCAAAATGGCCATTTTTACAGAGTTTTGCTTATTTAAAAGCTTCAATTTTGACCCGTTTCAGTCACAGAAATGACTTTAAACACACTTATTTTAGTTGAAAAAGTCATAATTCACATCCAACAGTCATTTAGAGTCAAAAGATTAAATGTTAAAATTTCATCATTATAGACCATTTTGGGAACGGTCGACATGTCCAGAGTCATCGTTTTTCATCCAAAAATTGATTTTTTGGACTGTACCAAAAATGATTCAAAATGTCAATTGGATCGTGCCTCATGTTGAATAACCACTTTTTAAACCCTCACAGTGACCAAAATTGCCATTTTTACAGAGTTTTGCTTACTCAAAAGCTTCAATTTTGACCCGTTTCAGGCACAGAAATGACTTTAAACACACTTATTTTAGTTGAAAAAGTCATAATTCACATCCAACAGTCATTTAGAGTCAAAAGATTAAATGTTAAAATTTCATCATTATAGAACATTTTGGGAACATTCGACATGTCCGGAGTCATCGTTTTTCATCCGAAAATTGATTTTTTTAGACTGTACCAAAAATGATTCAAAATGTCAATTGGATCGTGCCTCATGTTGAATAACCACTTTTTAAACCCTCACAGTGACCAAAATTGCCATTTTTACAGAGTTTTGCTTACTCAAAAGCTTCAATTTTGACCCGTGTCAGGCACAGAAATGACTTTAAACACACTTATTTTAGTTGAAAAAGTCATAATTCACATCCAACAGTCATTTAGAGTCAAAAGATTAAATGTTAAAATTTCATCATTATAGACCATTTTGGGAACGTTCGACATATCCGGAGTCATCGTTTTTCATCCGAAAATTGATTTTTTGGACTGTACCAAAAATGATTCAAAATGTCAATGGGATCGTGCCTCATGTTCAATAACCACTTTTTAAACCCTCACAGTGACCAAAATTGCCATTTTTACAGAGTTTTTCTTACCCAAAAGCTTCAATTTTGACCCGTTTCAGGCACAGAAATGACTTTAAACACACTTATTTTAGTTGAAAAAGTCATAATTCACATCCAACAGTCATTTAGAGTCAAAAGATTAAATGTTAAAATTTCATCATTATAGACCATTTTGGGAACGTTTGACATGTCCGGAGTCATCGTTTTTCATGCGAAAATTGATTTTTTGGACTGTACCAAAAATGATTCAAAATGTCAATTGGATCGTGCCTCATGTTGAATAACCACTTTTTAAACCCTCACAGTGACCAAAATGGCCATTTTTACAGAGTTTTGCTTATTTAAAAGCTTAAATTTTGACCCGTTTCAGTCACAGAAATGACTTTAAACACACTTATTTTAGTTGAAATTGTCATAATTCACATCCAACAGTCATTTAGAGTCAAAATATTAAATGTTAAAATTTCATCATTATGGACCATTTTGGGAACGTTCGACATGTCCGGAGTCATCGTTTTTCATCCGAAAATTGATTTTTTTGACTGTACCAAAAATGATTCAAAATGTCAATTGGATCGTGCCTCATGTTGAATAACCACTGTTTAAACCCTCACAGTGACCAAAATTGCCATTTTTACAGAGTTTTGCTTACTCAAAAGCTTCAATTTTGACCCGTTTCAGGCACAGAAATGACTTTAAACACACTTATTTTAGTTAAAAAAGTCAAAATTCACATCCAACAGTCATTTAGAGTCAAAAGATTAAATGTTAAAATTTCATCATTATAGACCATTTTGGGAACGTTCGACATGTCGGGAGTCATCGTTTTTCATCCGAAAATGGATTTTTTTGGACTGTACCAAAAATGATTCAAAATGTCAATTGGATCGTGCCTCATGTTGAATAACCACTTTTTAAACCCTCACAGTGACCAAAATTGCAATTTTTACAGAGTTTTGCTTACTCAAAAGCTTTAATTTTGACCCGTTTCAGGCACAGAAATGACTTTAAACACACTTATTTTAGTTGAAAAAGTCATAATTCACATCCAACAGTCATTTAGAGTCAAAAGATTAAATGTTAAAATTTCATCATTATAGACCATTTTGGGAACGTTCGACATGTCCGGAGTCATCGTTTTTCATCCGAAAATTGATTTTTTGGACTGTACCAAAAATGATTCAAAATGTCAATTGGATCGTGCCTCATGTTGAATAACCACTTTTTAAACCCTCACAGTGACCAAAATGGCCATTTTTACAGAGTTTTGCTTATTTAAAAGCTTCTATTTTGACCCGTTTCAGTCACAGAAATGACTTTAAACACACGTATTTTAGTTGAAATTGTCATAATTCACATCCAACAGTCATTTAGAGTCAAAATATTAAATGTTAAAATTTCATCATTATAGACCATTTTGGGAACGTTCGACATGTCCGGAGTCATCGTTTTTCATCCAAAAATTGATTTTTTGGACTGTACCAAAAATGATTCAAAATGTCAATTGGATCGTGCCTCAGGTTGAATAACCACTTTTTAAACCCTCACAGTGACCAAAATTGCCATTTTTACAGAGTTTTGCTTACTCAAAAGCTTCAATTTTGACCCGTTTCAGGCACAGAAATGACTTTAAACACACTTATTTTAGTTAAAAAAGTCAAAATTCACATCCAACAGTCATTTAGAGTCAAAAGATTAAATGATAAAATTTCATCATTATAGACCATTTTGGGAATGTTTGACATGTCCGGAGTCATCGTTTTTCATCCGAAAATTAATTTTTTGGACTGTACCAAAAATGATTCAAAATGTCAATTGGATCGAGCCTCATGTTGAATAACCACTTTTTAAACCCTCACAGTGACCAAAATGCCAATTTTTACAGAGTTTTGCTTACTCAAAAGCTTCGATTTTGACCCGTTTCAGTCACAGAAATGACTTTAAACACACTTATTTTAGTTGAAAAAGTCATAATTCACATCCAACAGTCATTTAGAGTCAAAAGATTAAATGTTAAAATTTCATCATTATAGACCATTTTGGGAACGTTCGACATGTCCGGAGTCATCGTTTTTCATCCGAAAAATGATTTTTTGGACTGTACCAAAAATGATTCAAAATGTCCATGGGATCGTGCCTCATGTTGAATAACCACTTTTTAAACCCTCACAGTGACCAAAATTGCCATTTTTACAGAGTTTTTCTTACTCAAAAGCTTCAATTTTGACCCGTTTCAGGCACAGAAATGACTTTAAACACACTTATTTTAGTTGAAAAAGTCATAATTCACATCCAACAGTCATTTAGAGTCAAAAGATTAAATGTTAAAATTTCATCATTATAGACCATTTTGGGAACGTTTGACATGTCCGGAGTCATTGTTTTTCATCCGAAAATTGATTTTTTGGACTGTACCAAAAATGATTCAAAATGTCAATTGGATCGAGCCTCATGTTGAATAACCACTTTTTAAACCCTCACAGTGACCAAAATGCCAATTTTTACAGAGTTTTGCTTACTCAAAAGCTTCAATTTTGACCCGTTTCAGTCACAGAAATGACTTTAAACACACTTCTTTTAGTTGAAAAAGTCATAATTCACATCCAATCATTTAGAGTCAAAAGATTAAATGTTAAAATTTCATCATTATAGACCATTTTGGGAATGTTTGACATGTCCGGAGTCATCGTTTTTCATCCGAAAATTGATTTTTTGGACTGTACCAAAAATGATTCAAAATGTCAATTGGATCGAGCCTTATGTTGAATAACCACCTTTTTAAACCCTTACAGTGACCAAAATGCCAAATTTTTACAGAGTTTTGCTTACTCAAAAGCTTCAATTTTGACCCGTTTCAGTCACAGAAATGACTTTAAACACACTTATTTTAGTTGAAAAAGTCATAATTCACATCCAACAGTCATTTAGAGTCAAAAGATTAAGTGTTAAAATTTCATCATTATAGACCATTTTGGGAACGTTCGACATGTCCAGAGTCATCGTTTTTCATCCGAAAATTGATTTTTTGGACTGTACCAAAAATGATTCAAAATGTCAATTGGATCGAGCCTCATGTTGAATAACCACTTTTTAAACCCTCACAGTGACCAAAATGCCAATTTTTACAGAGTATTGCTTACTCAAAAGCTTCAATTTTGACCCGTTTCAGTCACAGAAATGACTTTAAACACACTTATTTTAGTTGAAAAAGTCATAATTCACATCCAACAGTCATTTAGAGTCAAAAGATTAAATGTTAAAATTTCATCATTATAGACCATTTTGGGAACGTTCGACATGTCCGGAGTCATCGTTTTTCATCCAAAAATTGATTTTTTGGACTGTACCAAAAATGATTCAAAATGTCAATTGGATCGAGCCTCATGTTGAATAACCACTTTTTAAACCCTCACAGTGACCAAAATGGCCATTTTTACAGAGTTTTGCTTATTTAAAAGCTTCAATTTTGACCCGTTTCAGTCACAGAAATGACTTTAAACACACTTATTTTAGTTGAAAAAGTCATAATTCACATCCAACAGTCATTTAGAGTCAAAAGATTAAATGTTAAAATTTCATCATTATAGAACATTTTGGGAACATTCGACATGTCCGGAGTCATCGTTTTTCATCCGAAAATTGATTTTTTTAGACTGTACCAAAAATGATTCAAAATGTCAATTGGATCGTGCCTCATGTTGAATAACCACTTTTTAAACCCTCACAGTGACCAAAATTGCCATTTTTACAGAGTTTTGCTTACTCAAAAGCTTCAATTTTGACCCGTGTCAGGCACAGAAATGACTTTAAACACACTTATTTTAGTTGAAAAAGTCATAATTCACATCCAACAGTCATTTAGAGTCAAAAGATTAAATGTTAAAATTTCATCATTATAGACCATTTTGGGAACGTTCGACATGTCCGGAGTCATCGTTTTTCATCCGAAAATTGATTTTTTGGACTGTACCAAAAATGATTCAAAATGTCAATTGGATCGTGCCTCATGTTGAATAACCACTTTTTAAACCCTCACAGTGACCACAATTGCCATTTTTACAGAGTTTTGCTTACTCAAAAGCTTCAATTTTGACCCGTTTCAGGCACAGAAATGACTTTAAACACACTTATTTTAGTTGAAAATGTCATAATTCACATCCAACAGGTATTTAGAGTCAAAAGATTAAATGTTAAAATTTCATCATTATAGACCATTTTGGGAACGTTCGACATGTCCGGAGTCATCGTTTTTCATCCTAAAATTGATTTTTTGGACTGTACCAAAAATGATTCAAAATGTCAATGGGATCGTGCCTCATGTTGAATAACCACTTTTTAAACCCTCACAGTGACCAAAATTGCCATTTTTACAGAGTTTTTCTTACCCAAAAGCTTCAATTTTGACCCGTTTCAGGCACAGAAATGACTTTAAACACACTTATTTTAGTTGAAAAAGTCATAATTCACATCCAACAGTCATTTAGAGTCAAAAGATTAAATGTTAAAATTTCATCATTATAGACCATTTTGGGAACGTTTGACATGTCCGGAGTCATCGTTTTTCATGCGAAAATTGATTTTTTGGACTGTACCAAAAATGATTCAAAATGTCAATTGGATCGTGCCTCATGTTGAATAACCACTTTTTAAACCCTCACAGTGACCAAAATTGCCATTTTTACAGAGTTTTGCTTACTCAAAAGCTTCAATTTTGACCCGTTTCAGGCACAGAAATGACTTTAAACACACTTATTTTAGTTGAAAAAGTCATAATTCACATCCAACAGTCATTTAGAGTCAAAAGATTAAATGTTAAAATTTCATCATTATAGAACATTTTGGGAACATTCGACATGTCCGGAGTCATCGTTTTTCATCCGAAAATTGATTTTTTTGGACTGTACCAAAAATGATTCAAAATGTCAATTGGATTGTGCCTCATGTTGAATAACCACTTTTTAAACCCTCACAGTGACCAAAATTGCCATTTTTACAGAGTTTTGCTTACTCAAAAGCTTCAATTTTGACCCGTTTCAGGCACAGAAATGACTTTAAACACACTTATTTTAGTTGAAAATGTCATAATTCACATCCAACAGGTATTTAGAGTCAAAAGATTAAATGTTAAAATGTCATCATTATAGACCATTTTGGGAACGTTCGACATGTCCGGAGTCATCGTTTTTCATCCGAAAATTGATTTTTTGGACTGTACCAAAAATGATTCAAAATGTCAATTGGATCGTGCCTCATGTTGAATAACCACTTTTTAAACCCTCACAGTGACCAAAATGGCCATTTTTACAGAGTTTTGCTTATTTAAAAGCTTCAATTTTGACCCGTTTCAGTCACAGAAATGACTTTAAACACACTTATTTTAGTTGAAAAAGTCATAATTCACATCCAACAGTCATTTAGAGTCAAAAGATTAAATGTTAAAATTTCATCATTATAGACCATTTTGGGAACGTTCGACATGTCCAGAGTCATCGTTTTTCATCCGAAAATTGATTTTTTGGACTGTACCAAAAATGATTCAAAATGTCAATAAGATCGTGCCTCATGTTGAATAACCACTTTTTAAACCCTCACAGTGACCAAAATTGCCATTTTTACAGAGTTTTGCTTATTCAAAAGCTTCAATTTTGACCCGTTTCAGGCACAGAAATGACTTTAAACACACTTATTTTAGTTGAAAAAGTCATAATTCACATCCAACAGTCATTTAGAGTCAAAAGATTAAATGTTAAAATTTCATCATTATAGAACATTTTGGGAACATTCGACATGTCCGGAGTCATCGTTTTTCATCCGAAAATTGATTTTTTTAGACTGTACCAAAAATGATTCAAAATGTCAATTGGATCGTGCCTCATGTTGAATAACCACTTTTTAAACCCTCACAGTGACCAAAATTGCCATTTTTACAGAGTTTTGCTTACTCAAAAGCTTCAATTTTGACCCGTGTCAGGCACAGAAATGACTTTAAACACACTTATTTTAGTTGAAAAAGTCATAATTCACATCCAACAGTCATTTAGAGTCAAAAGATTAAATGTTAAAATTTCATCATTATAGACCATTTTGGGAACGTTCGACATGTCCGGAGTCATCGTTTTTCATCCGAAAATTGATTTTTTGGACTGTACCAAAAATGATTCAAAATGTCAATGGGATCGTGCCTCATGTTCAATAACCACTTTTTAAACCCTCACAGTGACCAAAATTGCCATTTTTACAGAGTTTTTCTTACCCAAAAGCTTCAATTTTGACCCGTTTCAGGCACAGAAATGACTTTAAACACACTTATTTTAGTTGAAAAAGTCATAATTCACATCCAACAGTCATTTAGAGTCAAAAGATTAAATGTTAAAATTTCATCATTATAGACCATTTTGGGAACGTTCGACATGTCCGGAGTCATCGTTTTTCATCCGAAAATTGATTTTTTGGACTGTACCAAAAATGATTCAAAATGTCAATGGGATCGTGCCTCATGTTCAATAACCACTTTTTAAACCCTCACAGTGACCAAAATTGCCATTTTTACAGAGTTTTTCTTACCCAAAAGCTTCAATTTTGACCCGTTTCAGGCACAGAAATGACTTTAAACACACTTATTTTAGTTGAAAATGTCATAATTCACATCCAACAGGTATTTAGAGTCAAAAGATTAAATGTTAAAATTTCATCATTATAGACCATTTTGGGAACGTTCGACATGTCCGGAGTCATCGTTTTTCATCCGAAAATTGATTTTTTGGACTGTACCAAAAATGATTCAAAATGTCAACTGGATCGTGCCTCATGTTGAATAACCACTTTTTAAACCCTCACAGTGACCAAAATGGCCATTTTTACAGAGTTTTGCTTATTTAAAAGCTTCAATTTTGACCCGTTTCAGTCACAGAAATGACTTTAAACACACTTATTTTAGTTGAAAAAGTCATAATTCACATCCAACAGTCATTTAGAGTCAAAAGATTAAATGTTAAAATTTCATCATTATAGACCATTTTGGGAACGGTCGACATGTCCAGAGTCATCGTTTTTCATCCGAAAATTGATTTTTTGGACTGTACCAAAAATGATTCAAAATGTCAATTGGATCGTGCCTCATGTTGAATAACCACTTTTTAAACCCTCACAGTGACCAAAATTGCCATTTTTACAGAGTTTTGCTTACTCAAAAGCTTCAATTTTGACCCGTTTCAGGCACAGAAATGACTTTAAACACACTTATTTTAGTTGAAAAAGTCATAATTCACATCCAACAGTCATTTAGAGTCAAAAGATTAAATGTTAAAATTTCATCATTATAGAACATTTTGGGAACATTCGACATGTCCGGAGTCATCGTTTTTCATCCGAAAATTGATTTTTTTAGACTGTACCAAAAATGATTCAAAATGTCAATTGGATCGTGCCTCATGTTGAATAACCACTTTTTAAACCCTCACAGTGACCAAAATTGCCATTTTTACAGAGTTTTGCTTACTCAAAAGCTTCAATTTTGACCCGTGTCAGGCACAGAAATGACTTTAAACACACTTATTTTAGTTGAAAAAGTCATAATTCACATCCAACAGTCATTTAGAGTCAAAAGATTAAATGTTAAAATTTCATCATTATAGACCATTTTGGGAACGTTCGACATGTCCGGAGTCATCGTTTTTCATCCGAAAATTGATTTTTTGGACTGTACCAAAAATGATTCAAAATGTCAATGGGATCGTGCCTCATGTTCAATAACCACTTTTTAAACCCTCACAGTGACCAAAATTGCCATTTTTACAGAGTTTTTCTTACCCAAAAGCTTCAATTTTGACCCGTTTCAGGCACAGAAATGACTTTAAACACACTTATTTTAGTTGAAAAAGTCATAATTCACATCCAACAGTCATTTAGAGTCAAAAGATTAAATGTTAAAATTTCATCATTATAGACCATTTTGGGAACGTTTGACATGTCCGGAGTCATCGTTTTTCATGCGAAAATTGATTTTTTGGACTGTACCAAAAATGATTCAAAATGTCAATTGGATCGTGCCTCATGTTGAATAACCACTTTTTAAACCCTCACAGTGACCAAAATGGCCATTTTTACAGAGTTTTGCTTATTTAAAAGCTTCAATTTTGACCCGTTTCAGTCACAGAAATGACTTTAAACACACTTATTTTAGTTGAAATTGTCATAATTCACATCCAACAGTCATTTAGAGTCAAAATATTAAATGTTAAAATTTCATCATTATAGACCATTTTGGGAACGTTCGACATGTCCGGAGTCATCGTTTTTCATCCGAAAATAGATTTTTTAGACTGTACCAAAAATGATTCAAAATGTCAATTGGATCGTGCCTCATGTTGAATAACCACTGTTTAAACCCTCACAGTGACCAAAATTGCCATTTTTACAGAGTTTTGCTTACTCAAAAGCTTTAATTTTGACCTGTTTCAGGCACAGAAATTAGCTTAAACACACTTATTTTAGTTGAAAAAGTCATAATTCACATCCAACAGTCATTTAGAGTCAAATGATTAAATGTTAAAATTTCATCATTATGGACCATTTTGGGAACGTTCGACATGTCCGGAGTCATCGTTTTTCATCCGAAAATTGATTTTTTTGACTGTACCAAAAATGATTCAAAATGTCAATTGGATCGTGCCTCATGTTGAATAACCACTGTTTAAACCCTCACAGTGACCAAAATTGCCATTTTTACAGAGTTTTGCTTACTCAAAAGCTTCAATTTTGACCCGTTTCAGGCACAGAAATGACTTTAAACACACTTATTTTAGTTAAAAAAGTCAAAATTCACATCCAACAGTCATTTAGAGTCAAAAGATTAAATGTTAAAATTTCATCATTATAGACCATTTTGGGAACGTTCGACATGTCGGGAGTCATCGTTTTTCATCCGAAAATGGATTTTTTTGGACTGTACCAAAAATGATTCAAAATGTCAATTGGATCGTGCCTCATGTTGAATAACCACTTTTTAAACCCTCACAGTGACCAAAATTGCAATTTTTACAGAGTTTTGCTTACTCAAAAGCTTTAATTTTGACCCGTTTCAGGCACAGAAATGACTTTAAACACACTTATTTTAGTTGAAAAAGTCATAATTCACATCCAACAGTCATTTAGAGTCAAAAGATTAAATGTTAAAATTTCATCATTATAGACCATTTTGGGAACGTTCGACATGTCCGGAGTCATCGTTTTTCATCCGAAAATTGATTTTTTGGACTGTACCAAAAATGATTCAAAATGTCAATTGGATCGTGCCTCATGTTGAATAACCACTTTTTAAACCCTCACAGTGACCAAAATGGCCATTTTTACAGAGTTTTGCTTATTTAAAAGCTTCAATTTTGACCCGTTTCAGTCACAGAAATGACTTTAAACACACGTATTTTAGTTGAAATTGTCATAATTCACATCCAACAGTCATTTAGAGTCAAAATATTAAATGTTAAAATTTCATCATTATAGACCATTTTGGGAATGTTTGACATGTCCGGAGTCATCGTTTTTCATCCGAAAATTGATTTTTTGGACTGTACCAAAAATGATTCAAAATGTCAATTGGATCGAGCCTTATGTTGAATAACCACTTTTTAAACCCTTACAGTGACCAAAATGCCAAATTTTACAGAGTTTTGCTTACTCAAAAGCTTCAATTTTGACCCGTTTCAGTCACAGAAATGACTTTAAACACACTTATTTTAGTTGAAAAAGTCATAATTCACATCCAACAGTCATTTAGAGTCAAAAGATTAAATGTTAAAATTTCATCATTATAGACCATTTTGGGAACGTTCGACATGTCCAGAGTCATCGTTTTTCATCCGAAAATTGATTTTTTGGACTGTACCAAAAATGATTCAAAATGTCAATTGGATCGAGCCTCATGTTGAATAACCACTTTTTAAACCCTCACAGTGACCAAAATGCCAATTTTTACAGAGTATTGCTTACTCAAAAGCTTCAATTTTGACCCGTTTCAGTCACAGAAATGACTTTAAACACACTTATTTTAGTTGAAAAAGTCATAATTCACATCCAACAGTCATTTAGAGTCAAAAGATTAAATGTTAAAATTTCATCATTATAGACCATTTTGGGAACGTTCGACATGTCCGGAGTCATCGTTTTTCATCCAAAAATTGATTTTTTGGACTGTACCAAAAATGATTCAAAATGTCAATTGGATCGAGCCTCATGTTGAATAACCACTTTTTAAACCCTCACAGTGACCAAAATGGCCATTTTTACAGAGTTTTGCTTATTTAAAAGCTTCAATTTTGACCCGTTTCAGTCACAGAAATGACTTTAAACACACTTATTTTAGTTGAAAAAGTCATAATTCACATCCAACAGTCATTTAGAGTCAAAAGATTAAATGTTAAAATTTCATCATTATAGAACATTTTGGGAACATTCGACATGTCCGGAGTCATCGTTTTTCATCCGAAAATTGATTTTTTTAGACTGTACCAAAAATGATTCAAAATGTCAATTGGATCGTGCCTCATGTTGAATAACCACTTTTTAAACCCTCACAGTGACCAAAATTGCCATTTTTACAGAGTTTTGCTTACTCAAAAGCTTCAATTTTGACCCGTGTCAGGCACAGAAATGACTTTAAACACACTTATTTTAGTTGAAAAAGTCATAATTCACATCCAACAGTCATTTAGAGTCAAAAGATTAAATGTTAAAATTTCATCATTATAGACCATTTTGGGAACGTTCGACATGTCCGGAGTCATCGTTTTTCATCCGAAAATTGATTTTTTGGACTGTACCAAAAATGATTCAAAATGTCAATTGGATCGTGCCTCATGTTGAATAACCACTTTTTAAACCCTCACAGTGACCACAATTGCCATTTTTACAGAGTTTTGCTTACTCAAAAGCTTCAATTTTGACCCGTTTCAGGCACAGAAATGACTTTAAACACACTTATTTTAGTTGAAAATGTCATAATTCACATCCAACAGGTATTTAGAGTCAAAAGATTAAATGTTAAAATTTCATCATTATAGACCATTTTGGGAACGTTCGACATGTCCGGAGTCATCGTTTTTCATCCTAAAATTGATTTTTTGGACTGTACCAAAAATGATTCAAAATGTCAATGGGATCGTGCCTCATGTTGAATAACCACTTTTTAAACCCTCACAGTGACCAAAATTGCCATTTTTACAGAGTTTTTCTTACCCAAAAGCTTCAATTTTGACCCGTTTCAGGCACAGAAATGACTTTAAACACACTTATTTTAGTTGAAAAAGTCATAATTCACATCCAACAGTCATTTAGAGTCAAAAGATTAAATGTTAAAATTTCATCATTATAGACCATTTTGGGAACGTTTGACATGTCCGGAGTCATCGTTTTTCATGCGAAAATTGATTTTTTGGACTGTACCAAAAATGATTCAAAATGTCAATTGGATCGTGCCTCATGTTGAATAACCACTTTTTAAACCCTCACAGTGACCAAAATTGCCATTTTTACAGAGTTTTGCTTACTCAAAAGCTTCAATTTTGACCCGTTTCAGGCACAGAAATGACTTTAAACACACTTATTTTAGTTGAAAAAGTCATAATTCACATCCAACAGTCATTTAGAGTCAAAAGATTAAATGTTAAAATTTCATCATTATAGAACATTTTGGGAACATTCGACATGTCCGGAGTCATCGTTTTTCATCCGAAAATTGATTTTTTTGGACTGTACCAAAAATGATTCAAAATGTCAATTGGATTGTGCCTCATGTTGAATAACCACTTTTTAAACCCTCACAGTGACCAAAATTGCCATTTTTACAGAGTTTTGCTTACTCAAAAGCTTCAATTTTGACCCGTTTCAGGCACAGAAATGACTTTAAACACACTTATTTTAGTTGAAAATGTCATAATTCACATCCAACAGGTATTTAGAGTCAAAAGATTAAATGTTAAAATGTCATCATTATAGACCATTTTGGGAACGTTCGACATGTCCGGAGTCATCGTTTTTCATCCGAAAATTGATTTTTTGGACTGTACCAAAAATGATTCAAAATGTCAATTGGATCGTGCCTCATGTTGAATAACCACTTTTTAAACCCTCACAGTGACCAAAATGGCCATTTTTACAGAGTTTTGCTTATTTAAAAGCTTCAATTTTGACCCGTTTCAGTCACAGAAATGACTTTAAACACACTTATTTTAGTTGAAAAAGTCATAATTCACATCCAACAGTCATTTAGAGTCAAAAGATTAAATGTTAAAATTTCATCATTATAGACCATTTTGGGAACGTTCGACATGTCCAGAGTCATCGTTTTTCATCCGAAAATTGATTTTTTGGACTGTACCAAAAATGATTCAAAATGTCAATAAGATCGTGCCTCATGTTGAATAACCACTTTTTAAACCCTCACAGTGACCAAAATTGCCATTTTTACAGAGTTTTGCTTATTCAAAAGCTTCAATTTTGACCCGTTTCAGGCACAGAAATGACTTTAAACACACTTATTTTAGTTGAAAAAGTCATAATTCACATCCAACAGTCATTTAGAGTCAAAAGATTAAATGTTAAAATTTCATCATTATAGAACATTTTGGGAACATTCGACATGTCCGGAGTCATCGTTTTTCATCCGAAAATTGATTTTTTTAGACTGTACCAAAAATGATTCAAAATGTCAATTGGATCGTGCCTCATGTTGAATAACCACTTTTTAAACCCTCACAGTGACCAAAATTGCCATTTTTACAGAGTTTTGCTTACTCAAAAGCTTCAATTTTGACCCGTGTCAGGCACAGAAATGACTTTAAACACACTTATTTTAGTTGAAAAAGTCATAATTCACATCCAACAGTCATTTAGAGTCAAAAGATTAAATGTTAAAATTTCATCATTATAGACCATTTTGGGAACGTTCGACATGTCCGGAGTCATCGTTTTTCATCCGAAAATTGATTTTTTGGACTGTACCAAAAATGATTCAAAATGTCAATGGGATCGTGCCTCATGTTCAATAACCACTTTTTAAACCCTCACAGTGACCAAAATTGCCATTTTTACAGAGTTTTTCTTACCCAAAAGCTTCAATTTTGACCCGTTTCAGGCACAGAAATGACTTTAAACACACTTATTTTAGTTGAAAAAGTCATAATTCACATCCAACAGTCATTTAGAGTCAAAAGATTAAATGTTAAAATTTCATCATTATAGACCATTTTGGGAACGTTCGACATGTCCGGAGTCATCGTTTTTCATCCGAAAATTGATTTTTTGGACTGTACCAAAAATGATTCAAAATGTCAATGGGATCGTGCCTCATGTTCAATAACCACTTTTTAAACCCTCACAGTGACCAAAATTGCCATTTTTACAGAGTTTTTCTTACCCAAAAGCTTCAATTTTGACCCGTTTCAGGCACAGAAATGACTTTAAACACACTTATTTTAGTTGAAAATGTCATAATTCACATCCAACAGGTATTTAGAGTCAAAAGATTAAATGTTAAAATTTCATCATTATAGACCATTTTGGGAACGTTCGACATGTCCGGAGTCATCGTTTTTCATCCGAAAATTGATTTTTTGGACTGTACCAAAAATGATTCAAAATGTCAATTGGATCGTGCCTCATGTTGAATAACCACTTTTTAAACCCTCACAGTGACCAAAATGGCCATTTTTACAGAGTTTTGCTTATTTAAAAGCTTCAATTTTGACCCGTTTCAGTCACAGAAATGACTTTAAACACACTTATTTTAGTTGAAAAAGTCATAATTCACATCCAACAGTCATTTAGAGTCAAAAGATTAAATGTTAAAATTTCATCATTATAGACCATTTTGGGAACGGTCGACATGTCCAGAGTCATCGTTTTTCATCCAAAAATTGATTTTTTGGACTGTACCAAAAATGATTCAAAATGTCAATTGGATCGTGCCTCATGTTGAATAACCACTTTTTAAACCCTCACAGTGACCAAAATTGCCATTTTTACAGAGTTTTGCTTACTCAAAAGCTTCAATTTTGACCCGTTTCAGGCACAGAAATGACTTTAAACACACTTATTTTAGTTGAAAAAGTCATAATTCACATCCAACAGTCATTTAGAGTCAAAAGATTAAATGTTAAAATTTCATCATTATAGAACATTTTGGGAACATTCGACATGTCCGGAGTCATCGTTTTTCATCCGAAAATTGATTTTTTTAGACTGTACCAAAAATGATTCAAAATGTCAATTGGATCGTGCCTCATGTTGAATAACCACTTTTTAAACCCTCACAGTGACCAAAATTGCCATTTTTACAGAGTTTTGCTTACTCAAAAGCTTCAATTTTGACCCGTGTCAGGCACAGAAATGACTTTAAACACACTTATTTTAGTTGAAAAAGTCATAATTCACATCCAACAGTCATTTAGAGTCAAAAGATTAAATGTTAAAATTTCATCATTATAGACCATTTTGGGAACGTTCGACATATCCGGAGTCATCGTTTTTCATCCGAAAATTGATTTTTTGGACTGTACCAAAAATGATTCAAAATGTCAATGGGATCGTGCCTCATGTTCAATAACCACTTTTTAAACCCTCACAGTGACCAAAATTGCCATTTTTACAGAGTTTTTCTTACCCAAAAGCTTCAATTTTGACCCGTTTCAGGCACAGAAATGACTTTAAACACACTTATTTTAGTTGAAAAAGTCATAATTCACATCCAACAGTCATTTAGAGTCAAAAGATTAAATGTTAAAATTTCATCATTATAGACCATTTTGGGAACGTTTGACATGTCCGGAGTCATCGTTTTTCATGCGAAAATTGATTTTTTGGACTGTACCAAAAATGATTCAAAATGTCAATTGGATCGTGCCTCATGTTGAATAACCACTTTTTAAACCCTCACAGTGACCAAAATGGCCATTTTTACAGAGTTTTGCTTATTTAAAAGCTTAAATTTTGACCCGTTTCAGTCACAGAAATGACTTTAAACACACTTATTTTAGTTGAAATTGTCATAATTCACATCCAACAGTCATTTAGAGTCAAAATATTAAATGTTAAAATTTCATCATTATGGACCATTTTGGGAACGTTCGACATGTCCGGAGTCATCGTTTTTCATCCGAAAATTGATTTTTTTGACTGTACCAAAAATGATTCAAAATGTCAATTGGATCGTGCCTCATGTTGAATAACCACTGTTTAAACCCTCACAGTGACCAAAATTGCCATTTTTACAGAGTTTTGCTTACTCAAAAGCTTCAATTTTGACCCGTTTCAGGCACAGAAATGACTTTAAACACACTTATTTTAGTTAAAAAAGTCAAAATTCACATCCAACAGTCATTTAGAGTCAAAAGATTAAATGTTAAAATTTCATCATTATAGACCATTTTGGGAACGTTCGACATGTCGGGAGTCATCGTTTTTCATCCGAAAATGGATTTTTTTGGACTGTACCAAAAATGATTCAAAATGTCAATTGGATCGTGCCTCATGTTGAATAACCACTTTTTAAACCCTCACAGTGACCAAAATTGCAATTTTTACAGAGTTTTGCTTACTCAAAAGCTTTAATTTTGACCCGTTTCAGGCACAGAAATGACTTTAAACACACTTATTTTAGTTGAAAAAGTCATAATTCACATCCAACAGTCATTTAGAGTCAAAAGATTAAATGTTAAAATTTCATCATTATAGACCATTTTGGGAACGTTCGACATGTCCGGAGTCATCGTTTTTCATCCGAAAATTGATTTTTTGGACTGTACCAAAAATGATTCAAAATGTCAATTGGATCGTGCCTCATGTTGAATAACCACTTTTTAAACCCTCACAGTGACCAAAATGGCCATTTTTACAGAGTTTTGCTTATTTAAAAGCTTCTATTTTGACCCGTTTCAGTCACAGAAATGACTTTAAACACACGTATTTTAGTTGAAATTGTCATAATTCACATCCAACAGTCATTTAGAGTCAAAATATTAAATGTTAAAATTTCATCATTATAGACCATTTTGGGAACGTTCGACATGTCCGGAGTCATCGTTTTTCATCCAAAAATTGATTTTTTGGACTGTACCAAAAATGATTCAAAATGTCAATTGGATCGTGCCTCAGGTTGAATAACCACTTTTTAAACCCTCACAGTGACCAAAATTGCCATTTTTACAGAGTTTTGCTTACTCAAAAGCTTCAATTTTGACCCGTTTCAGGCACAGAAATGACTTTAAACACACTTATTTTAGTTAAAAAAGTCAAAATTCACATCCAACAGTCATTTAGAGTCAAAAGATTAAATGATAAAATTTCATCATTATAGACCATTTTGGGAATGTTTGACATGTCCGGAGTCATCGTTTTTCATCCGAAAATTAATTTTTTGGACTGTACCAAAAATGATTCAAAATGTCAATTGGATCGAGCCTCATGTTGAATAACCACTTTTTAAACCCTCACAGTGACCAAAATGCCAATTTTTACAGAGTTTTGCTTACTCAAAAGCTTCGATTTTGACCCGTTTCAGTCACAGAAATGACTTTAAACACACTTATTTTAGTTGAAAAAGTCATAATTCACATCCAACAGTCATTTAGAGTCAAAAGATTAAATGTTAAAATTTCATCATTATAGACCATTTTGGGAACGTTCGACATGTCCGGAGTCATCGTTTTTCATCCGAAAAATGATTTTTTGGACTGTACCAAAAATGATTCAAAATGTCCATGGGATCGTGCCTCATGTTGAATAACCACTTTTTAAACCCTCACAGTGACCAAAATTGCCATTTTTACAGAGTTTTTCTTACTCAAAAGCTTCAATTTTGACCCGTTTCAGGCACAGAAATGACTTTAAACACACTTATTTTAGTTGAAAAAGTCATAATTCACATCCAACAGTCATTTAGAGTCAAAAGATTAAATGTTAAAATTTCATCATTATAGACCATTTTGGGAACGTTTGACATGTCCGGAGTCATTGTTTTTCATCCGAAAATTGATTTTTTGGACTGTACCAAAAATGATTCAAAATGTCAATTGGATCGAGCCTCATGTTGAATAACCACTTTTTAAACCCTCACAGTGACCAAAATGCCAATTTTTACAGAGTTTTGCTTACTCAAAAGCTTCAATTTTGACCCGTTTCAGTCACAGAAATGACTTTAAACACACTTCTTTTAGTTGAAAAAGTCATAATTCACATCCAATCATTTAGAGTCAAAAGATTAAATGTTAAAATTTCATCATTATAGACCATTTTGGGAATGTTTGACATGTCCGGAGTCATCGTTTTTCATCCGAAAATTGATTTTTTGGACTGTACCAAAAATGATTCAAAATGTCAATTGGATCGAGCCTTATGTTGAATAACCACTTTTTAAACCCTTACAGTGACCAAAATGCCAAATTTTACAGAGTTTTGCTTACTCAAAAGCTTCAATTTTGACCCGTTTCAGTCACAGAAATGACTTTAAACACACTTATTTTAGTTGAAAAAGTCATAATTCACATCCAACAGTCATTTAGAGTCAAAAGATTAAGTGTTAAAATTTCATCATTATAGACCATTTTGGGAACGTTCGACATGTCCAGAGTCATCGTTTTTCATCCGAAAATTGATTTTTTGGACTGTACCAAAAATGATTCAAAATGTCAATTGGATCGAGCCTCATGTTGAATAACCACTTTTTAAACCCTCACAGTGACCAAAATGCCAATTTTTACAGAGTATTGCTTACTCAAAAGCTTCAATTTTGACCCGTTTCAGTCACAGAAATGACTTTAAACACACTTATTTTAGTTGAAAAAGTCATAATTCACATCCAACAGTCATTTAGAGTCAAAAGATTAAATGTTAAAATTTCATCATTATAGACCATTTTGGGAACGTTCGACATGTCCGGAGTCATCGTTTTTCATCCAAAAATTGATTTTTTGGACTGTACCAAAAATGATTCAAAATGTCAATTGGATCGAGCCTCATGTTGAATAACCACTTTTTAAACCCTCACAGTGACCAAAATGGCCATTTTTACAGAGTTTTGCTTATTTAAAAGCTTCAATTTTGACCCGTTTCAGTCACAGAAATGACTTTAAACACACTTATTTTAGTTGAAAAAGTCATAATTCACATCCAACAGTCATTTAGAGTCAAAAGATTAAATGTTAAAATTTCATCATTATAGAACATTTTGGGAACATTCGACATGTCCGGAGTCATCGTTTTTCATCCGAAAATTGATTTTTTTAGACTGTACCAAAAATGATTCAAAATGTCAATTGGATCGTGCCTCATGTTGAATAACCACTTTTTAAACCCTCACAGTGACCAAAATTGCCATTTTTACAGAGTTTTGCTTACTCAAAAGCTTCAATTTTGACCCGTGTCAGGCACAGAAATGACTTTAAACACACTTATTTTAGTTGAAAAAGTCATAATTCACATCCAACAGTCATTTAGAGTCAAAAGATTAAATGTTAAAATTTCATCATTATAGACCATTTTGGGAACGTTCGACATGTCCGGAGTCATCGTTTTTCATCCGAAAATTGATTTTTTGGACTGTACCAAAAATGATTCAAAATGTCAATTGGATCGTGCCTCATGTTGAATAACCACTTTTTAAACCCTCACAGTGACCACAATTGCCATTTTTACAGAGTTTTGCTTACTCAAAAGCTTCAATTTTGACCCGTTTCAGGCACAGAAATGACTTTAAACACACTTATTTTAGTTGAAAATGTCATAATTCACATCCAACAGGTATTTAGAGTCAAAAGATTAAATGTTAAAATTTCATCATTATAGACCATTTTGGGAACGTTCGACATGTCCGGAGTCATCGTTTTTCATCCTAAAATTGATTTTTTGGACTGTACCAAAAATGATTCAAAATGTCAATGGGATCGTGCCTCATGTTGAATAACCACTTTTTAAACCCTCACAGTGACCAAAATTGCCATTTTTACAGAGTTTTTCTTACCCAAAAGCTTCAATTTTGACCCGTTTCAGGCACAGAAATGACTTTAAACACACTTATTTTAGTTGAAAAAGTCATAATTCACATCCAACAGTCATTTAGAGTCAAAAGATTAAATGTTAAAATTTCATCATTATAGACCATTTTGGGAACGTTTGACATGTCCGGAGTCATCGTTTTTCATGCGAAAATTGATTTTTTGGACTGTACCAAAAATGATTCAAAATGTCAATTGGATCGTGCCTCATGTTGAATAACCACTTTTTAAACCCTCACAGTGACCAAAATTGCCATTTTTACAGAGTTTTGCTTACTCAAAAGCTTCAATTTTGACCCGTTTCAGGCACAGAAATGACTTTAAACACACTTATTTTAGTTGAAAAAGTCATAATTCACATCCAACAGTCATTTAGAGTCAAAAGATTAAATGTTAAAATTTCATCATTATAGAACATTTTGGGAACATTCGACATGTCCGGAGTCATCGTTTTTCATCCGAAAATTGATTTTTTTGGACTGTACCAAAAATGATTCAAAATGTCAATTGGATTGTGCCTCATGTTGAATAACCACTTTTTAAACCCTCACAGTGACCAAAATTGCCATTTTTACAGAGTTTTGCTTACTCAAAAGCTTCAATTTTGACCCGTTTCAGGCACAGAAATGACTTTAAACACACTTATTTTAGTTGAAAATGTCATAATTCACATCCAACAGGTATTTAGAGTCAAAAGATTAAATGTTAAAATGTCATCATTATAGACCATTTTGGGAACGTTCGACATGTCCGGAGTCATCGTTTTTCATCCGAAAATTGATTTTTTGGACTGTACCAAAAATGATTCAAAATGTCAATTGGATCGTGCCTCATGTTGAATAACCACTTTTTAAACCCTCACAGTGACCAAAATGGCCATTTTTACAGAGTTTTGCTTATTTAAAAGCTTCAATTTTGACCCGTTTCAGTCACAGAAATGACTTTAAACACACTTATTTTAGTTGAAAAAGTCATAATTCACATCCAACAGTCATTTAGAGTCAAAAGATTAAATGTTAAAATTTCATCATTATAGACCATTTTGGGAACGTTCGACATGTCCAGAGTCATCGTTTTTCATCCGAAAATTGATTTTTTGGACTGTACCAAAAATGATTCAAAATGTCAATAAGATCGTGCCTCATGTTGAATAACCACTTTTTAAACCCTCACAGTGACCAAAATTGCCATTTTTACAGAGTTTTGCTTATTCAAAAGCTTCAATTTTGACCCGTTTCAGGCACAGAAATGACTTTAAACACACTTATTTTAGTTGAAAAAGTCATAATTCACATCCAACAGTCATTTAGAGTCAAAAGATTAAATGTTAAAATTTCATCATTATAGAACATTTTGGGAACATTCGACATGTCCGGAGTCATCGTTTTTCATCCGAAAATTGATTTTTTTAGACTGTACCAAAAATGATTCAAAATGTCAATTGGATCGTGCCTCATGTTGAATAACCACTTTTTAAACCCTCACAGTGACCAAAATTGCCATTTTTACAGAGTTTTGCTTACTCAAAAGCTTCAATTTTGACCCGTGTCAGGCACAGAAATGACTTTAAACACACTTATTTTAGTTGAAAAAGTCATAATTCACATCCAACAGTCATTTAGAGTCAAAAGATTAAATGTTAAAATTTCATCATTATAGACCATTTTGGGAACGTTCGACATGTCCGGAGTCATCGTTTTTCATCCGAAAATTGATTTTTTGGACTGTACCAAAAATGATTCAAAATGTCAATGGGATCGTGCCTCATGTTCAATAACCACTTTTTAAACCCTCACAGTGACCAAAATTGCCATTTTTACAGAGTTTTTCTTACCCAAAAGCTTCAATTTTGACCCGTTTCAGGCACAGAAATGACTTTAAACACACTTATTTTAGTTGAAAAAGTCATAATTCACATCCAACAGTCATTTAGAGTCAAAAGATTAAATGTTAAAATTTCATCATTATAGACCATTTTGGGAACGTTCGACATGTCCGGAGTCATCGTTTTTCATCCGAAAATTGATTTTTTGGACTGTACCAAAAATGATTCAAAATGTCAATGGGATCGTGCCTCATGTTCAATAACCACTTTTTAAACCCTCACAGTGACCAAAATTGCCATTTTTACAGAGTTTTTCTTACCCAAAAGCTTCAATTTTGACCCGTTTCAGGCACAGAAATGACTTTAAACACACTTATTTTAGTTGAAAATGTCATAATTCACATCCAACAGGTATTTAGAGTCAAAAGATTAAATGTTAAAATTTCATCATTATAGACCATTTTGGGAACGTTCGACATGTCCGGAGTCATCGTTTTTCATCCGAAAATTGATTTTTTGGACTGTACCAAAAATGATTCAAAATGTCAACTGGATCGTGCCTCATGTTGAATAACCACTTTTTAAACCCTCACAGTGACCAAAATGGCCATTTTTACAGAGTTTTGCTTATTTAAAAGCTTCAATTTTGACCCGTTTCAGTCACAGAAATGACTTTAAACACACTTATTTTAGTTGAAAAAGTCATAATTCACATCCAACAGTCATTTAGAGTCAAAAGATTAAATGTTAAAATTTCATCATTATAGACCATTTTGGGAACGGTCGACATGTCCAGAGTCATCGTTTTTCATCCGAAAATTGATTTTTTGGACTGTACCAAAAATGATTCAAAATGTCAATTGGATCGTGCCTCATGTTGAATAACCACTTTTTAAACCCTCACAGTGACCAAAATTGCCATTTTTACAGAGTTTTGCTTACTCAAAAGCTTCAATTTTGACCCGTTTCAGGCACAGAAATGACTTTAAACACACTTATTTTAGTTGAAAAAGTCATAATTCACATCCAACAGTCATTTAGAGTCAAAAGATTAAATGTTAAAATTTCATCATTATAGAACATTTTGGGAACATTCGACATGTCCGGAGTCATCGTTTTTCATCCGAAAATTGATTTTTTTAGACTGTACCAAAAATGATTCAAAATGTCAATTGGATCGTGCCTCATGTTGAATAACCACTTTTTAAACCCTCACAGTGACCAAAATTGCCATTTTTACAGAGTTTTGCTTACTCAAAAGCTTCAATTTTGACCCGTGTCAGGCACAGAAATGACTTTAAACACACTTATTTTAGTTGAAAAAGTCATAATTCACATCCAACAGTCATTTAGAGTCAAAAGATTAAATGTTAAAATTTCATCATTATAGACCATTTTGGGAACGTTCGACATGTCCGGAGTCATCGTTTTTCATCCGAAAATTGATTTTTTGGACTGTACCAAAAATGATTCAAAATGTCAATGGGATCGTGCCTCATGTTCAATAACCACTTTTTAAACCCTCACAGTGACCAAAATTGCCATTTTTACAGAGTTTTTCTTACCCAAAAGCTTCAATTTTGACCCGTTTCAGGCACAGAAATGACTTTAAACACACTTATTTTAGTTGAAAAAGTCATAATTCACATCCAACAGTCATTTAGAGTCAAAAGATTAAATGTTAAAATTTCATCATTATAGACCATTTTGGGAACGTTTGACATGTCCGGAGTCATCGTTTTTCATGCGAAAATTGATTTTTTGGACTGTACCAAAAATGATTCAAAATGTCAATTGGATCGTGCCTCATGTTGAATAACCACTTTTTAAACCCTCACAGTGACCAAAATGGCCATTTTTACAGAGTTTTGCTTATTTAAAAGCTTCAATTTTGACCCGTTTCAGTCACAGAAATGACTTTAAACACACTTATTTTAGTTGAAATTGTCATAATTCACATCCAACAGTCATTTAGAGTCAAAATATTAAATGTTAAAATTTCATCATTATAGACCATTTTGGGAACGTTCGACATGTCCGGAGTCATCGTTTTTCATCCGAAAATAGATTTTTTAGACTGTACCAAAAATGATTCAAAATGTCAATTGGATCGTGCCTCATGTTGAATAACCACTGTTTAAACCCTCACAGTGACCAAAATTGCCATTTTTACAGAGTTTTGCTTACTCAAAAGCTTTAATTTTGACCTGTTTCAGGCACAGAAATTAGCTTAAACACACTTATTTTAGTTGAAAAAGTCATAATTCACATCCAACAGTCATTTAGAGTCAAATGATTAAATGTTAAAATTTCATCATTATGGACCATTTTGGGAACGTTCGACATGTCCGGAGTCATCGTTTTTCATCCGAAAATTGATTTTTTTGACTGTACCAAAAATGATTCAAAATGTCAATTGGATCGTGCCTCATGTTGAATAACCACTGTTTAAACCCTCACAGTGACCAAAATTGCCATTTTTACAGAGTTTTGCTTACTCAAAAGCTTCAATTTTGACCCGTTTCAGGCACAGAAATGACTTTAAACACACTTATTTTAGTTAAAAAAGTCAAAATTCACATCCAACAGTCATTTAGAGTCAAAAGATTAAATGTTAAAATTTCATCATTATAGACCATTTTGGGAACGTTCGACATGTCGGGAGTCATCGTTTTTCATCCGAAAATGGATTTTTTTGGACTGTACCAAAAATGATTCAAAATGTCAATTGGATCGTGCCTCATGTTGAATAACCACTTTTTAAACCCTCACAGTGACCAAAATTGCAATTTTTACAGAGTTTTGCTTACTCAAAAGCTTTAATTTTGACCCGTTTCAGGCACAGAAATGACTTTAAACACACTTATTTTAGTTGAAAAAGTCATAATTCACATCCAACAGTCATTTAGAGTCAAAAGATTAAATGTTAAAATTTCATCATTATAGACCATTTTGGGAACGTTCGACATGTCCGGAGTCATCGTTTTTCATCCGAAAATTGATTTTTTGGACTGTACCAAAAATGATTCAAAATGTCAATTGGATCGTGCCTCATGTTGAATAACCACTTTTTAAACCCTCACAGTGACCAAAATGGCCATTTTTACAGAGTTTTGCTTATTTAAAAGCTTCAATTTTGACCCGTTTCAGTCACAGAAATGACTTTAAACACACGTATTTTAGTTGAAATTGTCATAATTCACATCCAACAGTCATTTAGAGTCAAAATATTAAATGTTAAAATTTCATCATTATAGACCATTTTGGGAACGTTCGACATGTCCGGAGTCATCGTTTTTCATCCAAAAATTGATTTTTTGGACTGTACCAAAAATGATTCAAAATGTCAATTGGATCGTGCCTCAGGTTGAATAACCACTTTTTAAACCCTCACAGTGACCAAAATTGCCATTTTTACAGAGTTTTGCTTACTCAAAAGCTTCAATTTTGACCCGTTTCAGGCACAGAAATGACTTTAAACACACTTATTTTAGTTAAAAAAGTCAAAATTCACATCCAACAGTCATTTAGAGTCAAAAGATTAAATGATAAAATTTCATCATTATAGACCATTTTGGGAATGTTTGACATGTCCGGAGTCATCGTTTTTCATCCGAAAATTAATTTTTTGGACTGTACCAAAAATGATTCAAAATGTCAATTGGATCGAGCCTCATGTTGAATAACCACTTTTTAAATCCTCACAGTACCAAAATGCCAATTTTTACAGAGTTTTGCTTACTCAAAAGCTTCGATTTTGACCCGTTTCAGTCACAGAAATGACTTTAAACACACTTATTTTAGTTGAAAAAGTCATAATTCACATCCAACAGTCATTTAGAGTCAAAAGATTAAATGTTAAAATTTCATCATTATAGACCATTTTGGGAACGTTCGACATGTCCGGAGTCATCGTTTTTCATCCGAAAAATGATTTTTTGGACTGTACCAAAAATGATTCAAAATGTCCATGGGATCGTGCCTCATGTTGAATAACCACTTTTTAAACCCTCACAGTGACCAAAATTGCCATTTTTACAGAGTTTTTCTTACTCAAAAGCTTCAATTTTGACCCGTTTCAGTCACAGAAATGACTTTAAACACACTTCTTTTAGTTGAAAAAGTCATAATTCACATCCAATCATTTAGAGTCAAAAGATTAAATGTTAAAATTTCATCATTATTGACCATTTTGGGAATGTTTGACATGTCCGGAGTCATCGTTTTTCATCCGAAAATTGATTTTTTGGACTGTACCAAAAATGATTCAAAATGTCAATTGGATCGAGCCTTATGTTGAATAACCACTTTTTAAACCCTTACAGTGACCAAAATGCCAAATTTTACAGAGTTTTGCTTACTCAAAAGCTTCAATTTTGACCCGTTTCAGTCACAGAAATGACTTTAAACACACTTATTTTAGTTGAAAAAGTCATAATTCACATCCAACAGTCATTTAGAGTCAAAAGATTAAATGTTAAAATTTCATCATTATAGACCATTTTGGGAACGTTCGACATGTCCAGAGTCATCGTTTTTCATCCGAAAATTGATTTTTTGGACTGTACCAAAAATGATTCAAAATGTCAATTGGATCGAGCCTCATGTTGAATAACCACTTTTTAAACCCTCACAGTGACCAAAATGCCAATTTTTGCAGAGTATTGCTTACTCAAAAGCTTCAATTTTGACCCGTTTCAGTCACAGAAATGACTTTAAACACACTTATTTTAGTTGAAAAAGTCATAATTCACATCCAACAGTCATTTAGAGTCAAAAGATTAAATGTTAAAATTTCATCATTATAGACCATTTTGGGAACGTTCGACATGTCCGGAGTCATCGTTTTTCATCCAAAAATTGATTTTTTGGACTGTACCAAAAATGATTCAAAATGTCAATTGGATCGAGCCTCATGTTGAATAACCACTTTTTAAACCCTCACAGTGACCAAAATGGCCATTTTTACAGAGTTTTGCTTATTTAAAAGCTTCAATTTTGACCCGTTTCAGTCACAGAAATGACTTTAAACACACTTATTTTAGTTGAAAAAGTCATAATTCACATCCAACAGTCATTTAGAGTCAAAAGATTAAATGTTAAAATTTCATCATTATAGACCATTTTGGGAACGTTCGACATGTCCAGAGTCATCGTTTTTCATCCGAAAATTGATTTTTTGGACTGTACCAAAAATGATTCAAAATGTCAATTGGATCGTGCCTCATGTTGAATAACCACTTTTTAAACCCTCACAGTGACCAAAATTGCCATTTTTACAGAGTTTTGCTTACTCAAAAGCTTCAATTTTGACCCGTGTCAGGCACAGAAATGACTTTAAACACACTTATTTTTAGTTGAAAAAGTCATAATTCACATCCAACAGTCATTTAGAGTCAAAAGATTAAATGATAAAATTTCATCATTATAGACCATTTTAGGAACGTTTGACATGTCCGGAGTCATCGTTTTTCATCCGAAAATTGATTTTTTGGACTGTACCAAAAATGATTCAAAATGTCAATTGGATCGAGCCTCATGTTGAATAACCACTTTTTAAACCCTCACAGTGACCAAAATTGCCATTTTTACAGAGTTTTGCTTACTCAAAAGCTTCAATTTTGACCCGTTTCAGGCACAGAAATGACTTTAAACACACTTATTTTAGTTGAAAAAGTCCTAATTCACATCCAACAGTCATTTAGAGTCAAAAGATTAAATGTTAAAATTTCATCATTATAGACCATTTTGGGAACGTTCGACATGTCCGGAGTCATCGTTTTTCATCCGAAAATTGATTTTTTGGACTGTACCAAAAATGATTCAAAATGTCAATGGGATCGTGCCTCATGTTGAATAACCACTTTTTAAACCCTCACAGTGACCAAAATTGCCATTTTTACAGAGTTTTTCTTACCCAAAAGCTTCAATTTTGACCCGTTTCAGGCACAGAAATGACTTTAAACACACTTATTTTAGTTGAAAAAGTCATAATTCACATCCAACAGTCATTTAGAGTCAAAAGATTAAATGTTAAAATTTCATCATTATAGACCATTTTGGGAACGTTTGACATGTCCGGAGTCATCGTTTTTCATGCGAAAATTGATTTTTTGGACTGTACCAAAAATGATTCAAAATGTCAATTGGATCGTGCCTCATGTTGAATAACCACTTTTTAAACCCTCACAGTGACCAAAATGGCCATTTTTACAGAGTTTTGCTTATTTAAAAGCTTCAATTTTGACCCGTTTCAGTCACAGAAATGACTTTAAACACACTTATTTTAGTTGAAATTGTCATAATTCACATCCAACAGTCATTTAGAGTCAAAAGATTAAATGTTAAAATTTCATCATTATAGACCATTTTAGGAACGTTTGACATGTCCGGAGTCATCGTTTTTCATCCGAAAATTGATTTTTTGGACTGTACCAAAAATGATTCAAAATGTCAATTGGATCGAGCCTCATGTTGAATAACCACTTTTTAAACCCTCACAGTGACCAAAATTGCCATTTTTACAGAGTTTTGCTTACTCAAAAGCTTCAATTTTGACCCGTGTCAGGCACAGAAATGACTTTAAACACACTTATTTTAGTTGAAAAAGTCATAATTCACATCCAACAGTCATTTAGAGTCAAAAGATTAAATGTTAAAATTTCATCATTATAGACCATTTTGGGAACGTTCGACATGTCCGGAGTCATCGTTTTTCATCCGAAAATTGATTTTTTGGACTGTACCAAAAATGATTCAAAATGTCAATTGGATCGTGCCTCATGTTGAATAACCACTTTTTAAACCCTCACAGTGACCAAAATGGCCATTTTTACAGAGTTTTGCTTATTTAAAAGCTTCAATTTTGACCCGTTTCAGTCACAGAAATGACTTTAAACACACTTATTTTAGTTGAAAAAGTCATAATTCACATCCAACAGTCATTTAGAGTCAAAAGATTAAATGTTAAAATTTCATCATTATAGACCATTTTGGGAACGTTCGACATGTCCAGAGTCATCGTTTTTCATCCGAAAATTGATTTTTTGGACTGTACCAAAAATGATTCAAAATGTCAATAAGATCGTGCCTCATGTTGAATAACCACTTTTTAAACCCTCACAGTGACCAAAATTGCCATTTTTACAGAGTTTTGCTTATTCAAAAGCTTCAATTTTGACCCGTTTCAGGCACAGAAATGACTTTAAACACACTTATTTTAGTTGAAAAAGTCATAATTCACATCCAACAGTCATTTAGAGTCAAAAGATTAAATGTTAAAATTTCATCATTATAGAACATTTTGGGAACATTCGACATGTCCGGAGTCATCGTTTTTCATCCGAAAATTGATTTTTTTAGACTGTACCAAAAATGATTCAAAATGTCAATTGGATCGTGCCTCATGTTGAATAACCACTTTTTAAACCCTCACAGTGACCAAAATTGCCATTTTTACAGAGTTTTGCTTACTCAAAAGCTTCAATTTTGACCCGTGTCAGGCACAGAAATGACTTTAAACACACTTATTTTAGTTGAAAAAGTCATAATTCACATCCAACAGTCATTTAGAGTCAAAAGATTAAATGTTAAAATTTCATCATTATAGACCATTTTGGGAACGTTCGACATGTCCGGAGTCATCGTTTTTCATCCGAAAATTGATTTTTTGGACTGTACCAAAAATGATTCAAAATGTCAATGGGATCGTGCCTCATGTTCAATAACCACTTTTTAAACCCTCACAGTGACCAAAATTGCCATTTTTACAGAGTTTTTCTTACCCAAAAGCTTCAATTTTGACCCGTTTCAGGCACAGAAATGACTTTAAACACACTTATTTTAGTTGAAAAAGTCATAATTCACATCCAACAGTCATTTAGAGTCAAAAGATTAAATGTTAAAATTTCATCATTATAGACCATTTTGGGAACGTTCGACATGTCCGGAGTCATCGTTTTTCATCCGAAAATTGATTTTTTGGACTGTACCAAAAATGATTCAAAATGTCAATGGGATCGTGCCTCATGTTCAATAACCACTTTTTAAACCCTCACAGTGACCAAAATTGCCATTTTTACAGAGTTTTTCTTACCCAAAAGCTTCAATTTTGACCCGTTTCAGGCACAGAAATGACTTTAAACACACTTATTTTAGTTGAAAATGTCATAATTCACATCCAACAGGTATTTAGAGTCAAAAGATTAAATGTTAAAATTTCATCATTATAGACCATTTTGGGAACGTTCGACATGTCCGGAGTCATCGTTTTTCATCCGAAAATTGATTTTTTGGACTGTACCAAAAATGATTCAAAATGTCAATTGGATCGTGCCTCATGTTGAATAACCACTTTTTAAACCCTCACAGTGACCAAAATGGCCATTTTTACAGAGTTTTGCTTATTTAAAAGCTTCAATTTTGACCCGTTTCAGTCACAGAAATGACTTTAAACACACTTATTTTAGTTGAAAAAGTCATAATTCACATCCAACAGTCATTTAGAGTCAAAAGATTAAATGTTAAAATTTCATCATTATAGACCATTTTGGGAACGGTCGACATGTCCAGAGTCATCGTTTTTCATCCGAAAATTGATTTTTTGGACTGTACCAAAAATGATTCAAAATGTCAATTGGATCGTGCCTCATGTTGAATAACCACTTTTTAAACCCTCACAGTGACCAAAATTGCCATTTTTACAGAGTTTTGCTTACTCAAAAGCTTCAATTTTGACCCGTTTCAGGCACAGAAATGACTTTAAACACACTTATTTTAGTTGAAAAAGTCATAATTCACATCCAACAGTCATTTAGAGTCAAAAGATTAAATGTTAAAATTTCATCATTATAGAACATTTTGGGAACATTCGACATGTCCGGAGTCATCGTTTTTCATCCGAAAATTGATTTTTTTAGACTGTACCAAAAATGATTCAAAATGTCAATTGGATCGTGCCTCATGTTGAATAACCACTTTTTAAACCCTCACAGTGACCAAAATTGCCATTTTTACAGAGTTTTGCTTACTCAAAAGCTTCAATTTTGACCCGTGTCAGGCACAGAAATGACTTTAAACACACTTATTTTAGTTGAAAAAGTCATAATTCACATCCAACAGTCATTTAGAGTCAAAAGATTAAATGTTAAAATTTCATCATTATAGACCATTTTGGGAACGTTCGACATGTCCGGAGTCATCGTTTTTCATCCGAAAATTGATTTTTTGGACTGTACCAAAAATGATTCAAAATGTCAATGGGATCGTGCCTCATGTTCAATAACCACTTTTTAAACCCTCACAGTGACCAAAATTGCCATTTTTACAGAGTTTTTCTTACCCAAAAGCTTCAAATTTGACCCGTTTCAGGCAAGAAATGACTTTAAACACACTTATTTTAGTTGAAAAAGTCATAATTCACATCCAACAGTCATTTAGAGTCAAAAGATTAAATGTTAAAATTTCATCATTATAGACCATTTTGGGAACGTTTGACATGTCCGGAGTCATCGTTTTTCATGCGAAAATTGATTTTTTGGACTGTACCAAAAATGATTCAAAATGTCAATTGGATCGTGCCTCATGTTGAATAACCACTTTTTAAACCCTCACAGTGACCAAAATGGCCATTTTTACAGAGTTTTGCTTATTTAAAAGCTTCAATTTTGACCCGTTTCAGTCACAGAAATGACTTTAAACACACTTATTTTAGTTGAAATTGTCATAATTCACATCCAACAGTCATTTAGAGTCAAAATATTAAATGTTAAAATTTCATCATTATAGACCATTTTGGGAACGTTCGACATGTCCGGAGTCATCGTTTTTCATCCGAAAATAGATTTTTTAGACTGTACCAAAAATGATTCAAAATGTCAATTGGATCGTGCCTCATGTTGAATAACCACTGTTTAAACCCTCACAGTGACCAAAATTGCCATTTTTACAGAGTTTTGCTTACTCAAAAGCTTTAATTTTGACCTGTTTCAGGCACAGAAATTAGCTTAAACACACTTATTTTAGTTGAAAAAGTCATAATTCACATCCAACAGTCATTTAGAGTCAAATGATTAAATGTTAAAATTTCATCATTATGGACCATTTTGGGAACGTTCGACATGTCCGGAGTCATCGTTTTTCATCCGAAAATTGATTTTTTTGACTGTACCAAAAATGATTCAAAATGTCAATTGGATCGTGCCTCATGTTGAATAACCACTGTTTAAACCCTCACAGTGACCAAAATTGCCATTTTTACAGAGTTTTGCTTACTCAAAAGCTTCAATTTTGACCCGTTTCAGGCACAGAAATGACTTTAAACACACTTATTTTAGTTAAAAAAGTCAAAATTCACATCCAACAGTCATTTAGAGTCAAAAGATTAAATGTTAAAATTTCATCATTATAGACCATTTTGGGAACGTTCGACATGTCGGGAGTCATCGTTTTTCATCCGAAAATGGATTTTTTTGGACTGTACCAAAAATGATTCAAAATGTCAATTGGATCGTGCCTCATGTTGAATAACCACTTTTTAAACCCTCACAGTGACCAAAATTGCAATTTTTACAGAGTTTTGCTTACTCAAAAGCTTTAATTTTGACCCGTTTCAGGCACAGAAATGACTTTAAACACACTTATTTTAGTTGAAAAAGTCATAATTCACATCCAACAGTCATTTAGAGTCAAAAGATTAAATGTTAAAATTTCATCATTATAGACCATTTTGGGAACGTTCGACATGTCCGGAGTCATCGTTTTTCATCCGAAAATTGATTTTTTGGACTGTACCAAAAATGATTCAAAATGTCAATTGGATCGTGCCTCATGTTGAATAACCACTTTTTAAACCCTCACAGTGACCAAAATGGCCATTTTTACAGAGTTTTGCTTATTTAAAAGCTTCAATTTTGACCCGTTTCAGTCACAGAAATGACTTTAAACACACGTATTTTAGTTGAAATTGTCATAATTCACATCCAACAGTCATTTAGAGTCAAAATATTAAATGTTAAAATTTCATCATTATAGACCATTTTGGGAACGTTCGACATGTCCGGAGTCATCGTTTTTCATCCAAAAATTGATTTATTGGACTGTACCAAAAATGATTCAAAATGTCAATTGGATCGTGCCTCAGGTTGAATAAGCACTTTTTAAACCCTCACAGTGACCAAAATTGCCATTTTTACAGAGTTTTGCTTACTCAAAAGCTTCAATTTTGACCCGTTTCAGGCACAGAAATGACTTTAAACACACTTATTTTAGTTAAAAAAGTCAAAATTCACATCCAACAGTCATTTAGAGTCAAAAGATTAAATGATAAAATTTCATCATTATAGACCATTTTGGGAATGTTTGACATGTCCGGAGTCATCGTTTTTCATCCGAAAATTAATTTTTTGGACTGTACCAAAAATGATTCAAAATGTCAATTGGATCGAGCCTCATGTTGAATAACCACTTTTTAAATCCTCACAGTACCAAAATGCCAATTTTTACAGAGTTTTGCTTACTCAAAAGCTTCGATTTTGACCCGTTTCAGTCACAGAAATGACTTTAAACACACTTATTTTAGTTGAAAAAGTCATAATTCACATCCAACAGTCATTTAGAGTCAAAAGATTAAATGTTAAAATTTCATCATTATAGACCATTTTGGGAACGTTCGACATGTCCGGAGTCATCGTTTTTCATCCGAAAAATGATTTTTTGGACTGTACCAAAAATGATTCAAAATGTCCATGGGATCGTGCCTCATGTTGAATAACCACTTTTTAAACCCTCACAGTGACCAAAATTGCCATTTTTACAGAGTTTTTCTTACTCAAAAGCTTCAATTTTGACCCGTTTCAGGCACAGAAATGACTTTAAACACACTTATTTTAGTTGAAAAAGTCATAATTCACATCCAACAGTCATTTAGAGTCAAAAGATTAAATGTTAAAATTTCATCATTATAGACCATTTTGGGAACGTTTGACATGTCCGGAGTCATTGTTTTTCATCCGAAAATTGATTTTTTGGACTGTACCAAAAATGATTCAAAATGTCAATTGGATCGAGCCTCATGTTGAATAACCACTTTTTAAACCCTCACAGTGACCAAAATGCCAATTTTTACAGAGTTTTGCTTACTCAAAAGCTTCAATTTTGACCCGTTTCAGTCACAGAAATGACTTTAAACACACTTCTTTTAGTTGAAAAAGTCATAATTCACATCCAATCATTTAGAGTCAAAAGATTAAATGTTAAAATTTCATCATTATTGACCATTTTGGGAATGTTTGACATGTCCGGAGTCATCGTTTTTCATCCGAAAATTGATTTTTTGGACTGTACCAAAAATGATTCAAAATGTCAATTGGATCGAGCCTTATGTTGAATAACCACTTTTTAAACCCTTACAGTGACCAAAATGCCAAATTTTACAGAGTTTTGCTTACTCAAAAGCTTCAATTTTGACCCGTTTCAGTCACAGAAATGACTTTAAACACACTTATTTTAGTTGAAAAAGTCATAATTCACATCCAACAGTCATTTAGAGTCAAAAGATTAAATGTTAAAATTTCATCATTATAGACCATTTTGGGAACGTTCGACATGTCCAGAGTCATCGTTTTTCATCCGAAAATTGATTTTTTGGACTGTACCAAAAATGATTCAAAATGTCAATTGGATCGAGCCTCATGTTGAATAACCACTTTTTAAACCCTCACAGTGACCAAAATGCCAATTTTTGCAGAGTATTGCTTACTCAAAAGCTTCAATTTTGACCCGTTTCAGTCACAGAAATGACTTTAAACACACTTATTTTAGTTGAAAAAGTCATAATTCACATCCAACAGTCATTTAGAGTCAAAAGATTAAATGTTAAAATTTCATCATTATAGACCATTTTGGGAACGTTCGACATGTCCGGAGTCATCGTTTTTCATCCAAAAATTGATTTTTTGGACTGTACCAAAAATGATTCAAAATGTCAATTGGATCGAGCCTCATGTTGAATAACCACTTTTTAAACCCTCACAGTGACCAAAATGGCCATTTTTACAGAGTTTTGCTTATTTAAAAGCTTCAATTTTGACCCGTTTCAGTCACAGAAATGACTTTAAACACACTTATTTTAGTTGAAAAAGTCATAATTCACATCCAACAGTCATTTAGAGTCAAAAGATTAAATGTTAAAATTTCATCATTAAAGACCATTTTGGGAACGTTCGACATGTCCAGAGTCATCGTTTTTCATCCGAAAATTGATTTTTTGGACTGTACCAAAAATGATTCAAAATGTCAATTGGATCGTGCCTCATGTTGAATAACCACTTTTTAAACCCTCACAGTGACCAAAATTGCCATTTTTACAGAGTTTTGCTTACTCAAAAGCTTCAATTTTGACCCGTGTCAGGCACAGAAATGACTTTAAACACACTTATTTTTAGTTGAAAAAGTCATAATTCACATCCAACAGTCATTTAGAGTCAAAAGATTAAATGATAAAATTTCATCATTATAGACCATTTTAGGAACGTTTGACATGTCCGGAGTCATCGTTTTTCATCCGAAAATTGATTTTTTGGACTGTACCAAAAATGATTCAAAATGTCAATTGGATCGAGCCTCATGTTGAATAACCACTTTTTAAACCCTCACAGTGACCAAAATTGCCATTTTTACAGAGTTTTGCTTACTCAAAAGCTTCAATTTTGACCCGTTTCAGGCACAGAAATGACTTTAAACACACTTATTTTAGTTGAAAAAGTCCTAATTCACATCCAACAGTCATTTAGAGTCAAAAGATTAAATGTTAAAATTTCATCATTATAGACCATTTTGGGAACGTTCGACATGTCCGGAGTCATCGTTTTTCATCCGAAAATTGATTTTTTGGACTGTACCAAAAATGATTCAAAATGTCAATGGGATCGTGCCTCATGTTGAATAACCACTTTTTAAACCCTCACAGTGACCAAAATTGCCATTTTTACAGAGTTTTTCTTACCCAAAAGCTTCAATTTTGACCCGTTTCAGGCACAGAAATGACTTTAAACACACTTATTTTAGTTGAAAAAGTCATAATTCACATCCAACAGTCATTTAGAGTCAAAAGATTAAATGTTAAAATTTCATCATTATAGACCATTTTGGGAACGTTTGACATTTCCGGAGTCATCGTTTTTCATGCGAAAATTGATTTTTTGGACTGTACCAAAAATGATTCAAAATGTCAATTGGATCGTGCCTCATGTTGAATAACCACTTTTTAAACCCTCACAGTGACCAAAATGGCCATTTTTACAGAGTTTTGCTTATTTAAAAGCTTCAATTTTGACCCGTTTCAGTCACAGAAATGACTTCAAACACACTTATTTTAGTTGAAATTGTCATAATTCACATCCAACAGTCATTTAGAGTCAAAAGATTAAATGTTAAAATTTCATCATTATAGACCATTTTAGGAACGTTTGACATGTCCGGAGTCATCGTTTTTCATCCGAAAATTGATTTTTTGGACTGTACCAAAAATGATTCAAAATGTCAATTGGATCGAGCCTCATGTTGAATAACCACTTTTTAAACCCTCACAGTGACCAAAATTGCCATTTTTACAGAGTTTTGCTTACTCAAAAGCTTCAATTTTGACCCGTGTCAGGCACAGAAATGACTTTAAACACACTTATTTTAGTTGAAAAAGTCATAATTCACATCCAACAGTCATTTAGAGTCAAAAGATTAAATGTTAAAATTTCATCATTATAGACCATTTTGGGAACGTTCGACATGTCCAGAGTCATCGTTTTTCATCCGAAAATTGATTTTTTGGACTGTACCAAAAATGATTCAAAATGTCAATTGGATCGTGCCTCATGTTGAATAACCACTTTTTAAACCCTCACAGTGACCAAAATTGCCATTTTTACAGAGTTTTGCTTACTCAAAAGCTTCAATTTTGACCCGTTTCAGGCACAGAAATGACTTTAAACACACTTATTTTAGTTGAAAAAGTCATAATTCACATCCAACAGTCATTTAGAGTCAAAAGATTAAATGTTAAAATTTCATCATTATAGACCATTTTGGGAACGTTCGACATGTCCGGAGTCATCGTTTTTCATCCGAAAATTGATTTTTTGGACTGTACCAAAAATGATTCAAAATGTCAATGGGATCGTGCCTCATGTTGAATAACCACTTTTTAAACCCTCACAGTGACCAAAATTGCCATTTTTACAGCGTTTTTCTTACCCAAAAGCTTCAATTTTGACCCGTTTCAGGCACAGAAATGACTTTAAACACACTTATTTTAGTTGAAAAAGTCATAATTCACATCCAACAGTCATTCAGAGTCAAAAGATTAAATGTTAAAATTTCATCATTATAGACCATTTTGGGAACGTTCGACATGTCCAGAGTCATCGTTTTTCATCCGAAAATTGATTTTTTGGACTGTACCAAAAATGATTCAAAATGTCAATTGGATCGGGCCTCATGTTGAATAACCACTTTTTAAACCCTCACAGTGACCAAAATTGCCATTTTTACAGAGTTTTGCTTACTCAAAAGCTTCAATTTTGACCCGTTTCAGGCACAGAAATGACTTTAAACACACTTATTTTAGTTGAAAAAGTCATAATTCACATCCAACAGTCATTTAGAGTCAAAAGATTAAATGTTAAAATTTCATCATTATAGACCATTTTGGGAACGTTCGACATGTCCGGAGTCATCGTTTTTCATCCGAAAATTGATTTTTTGGACTGTACCAAAAATGATTCAAAATGTCAATGGGATCGTGCCTCATGTTGAATAACCACTTTTTAAACCCTCACAGTGACCAAAATTGCCATTTTTACAGCGTTTTTCTTACCCAAAAGCTTCAATTTTGACCCGTTTCAGGCACAGAAATGACTTTAAACACACTTATTTTAGTTGAAAAAGTCATAATTCACATCCAACAGTCATTCAGAGTCAAAAGATTAAATGTTAAAATTTCATCATTATAGACCATTTTGGGAACGTTCGACATGTCCAGAGTCATCGTTTTTCATCCGAAAATTGATTTTTTGGACTGTACCAAAAATGATTCAAAATGTCAATTGGATCGGGCCTCATGTTGAATAACCACTTTTTAAACCCTCACAGTGACCAAAATTGCCATTTTTACAGAGTTTTGCTTACTCAAAAGCTTCAATTTTGACCCGTTTCAGGCACAGAAATGACTTTAAACACACTTATTTTAGTTGAAAAAGTCATAATTCACATCCAACAGTCATTTAGAGTCAAAAGATTAAATGTTAAAATTTCATCATTATAGACCATTTTCGGAACGTTCGACATGTCCGGAGTCATCGTTTTTCATCCGAAAATTGATTTTTTGACTGTACCCAAAATGATTCAAAATGTCAATGGGATCGTGCCTCATGTTGAATAACCACTTTTTAAACCCTCACAGTGACCAAAATGGCCATTTTTACAGAGTTTTGCTTATTTAAAAGCTTCAATTTTGACCCGTTTCAGTCACAGAAATGACTTTAAACACACTTATTTTAGTTGAAATTGTCATAATTCACATCCAACAGTCATTTAGAGTCAAAATATTAAATGTTAAAATTTCATCATTATAGACCATTTTGGGAACGTTCGACATGTCCGGAGTCATCGTTTTTCATCAGAAAATTGATTTTTTGGACTGTACCAAAAATGATTCAAAATGTCAATTGGATCGTGCCTCATGTTGAATAACCACTTTTTAAACCCTCACAGTGACCAAAATGGCCATTTTTACAGAGTTTTGCTTATTTAAAAGCTTCAATTTTGACCCGTTTCAGTCACAGAAATGACTTTAAACACACTTATTTTAGTTGAAAAAGTCATAATTCACATCCAACAGTCATTTAGAGTCAAAAGATTAAATGTTAAAATTTCATCATTATAGACCATTTTGGGAACGTTCGACATGTCCAGAGTCATCGTTTTTCATCCGAAAATTGATTTTTTGGACTGTACCAAAAATGATTCAAAATGTCAATTGGATCGTGCCTCATGTAGAATAACCACTTTTTAAACCCTCACAGTGACCAAAATTGCCATTTTTACAGAGTTTTGCTTACTCAAAAGCTTCAATTTTGACCCGTTTCAGGCACAGAAATGACTTTAAACACACTTATTTTAGTTGAAAAAGTCATAATTCACATCCAACAGTCATTTAGAGTCAAAAGATTAAATGTTAAAATTTCATCATTATAGAACATTTTGGGAACATTCGACATGTCCGGAGTCATCGTTTTTCATCCGAAAATTGATTTTTTTGGACTGTACCAAAAATGATTCAAAATGTCAATTGGATCGTGCCTCATGTTGAATAACCACTTTTTAAACCCTCACAGTGACCAAAATTGCCATTTTTACAGAGTTTTTCTTACCCAAAAGCTTCAATTTTGACCCGTTTCAGGCACAGAAATGACTTTAAACACACTTATTTTAGTTGAAAAAGTCATAATTCACATCCAACAGTCATTTAGAGTCAAAAGATTAAATGTTAAAATTTCATCATTATAGACCATTTTGGGAACGTTTGACATGTCCGGAGTCATCGTTTTTCATGCGAAAATTGATTTTTTGGACTGTACCAAAAATGATTCAAAATGTCAATTGGATCGTGCCTCATGTTGAATAACCACTTTTTAAACCCTCACAGTGACCAAAATGGCCATTTTTACAGAGTTTTGCTTATTTAAAAGCTTCAATTTTGACCCGTTTCAGTCACAGAAATGACTTTAAACACACTTATTTTAGTTGAAATTGTCATAATTCACATCCAACAGTCATTTAGAGTCAAAAGATTAAATGTTAAAATTTCATCATTATAGAACATTTTGGGAACATTCAACATGTCCGGAGTCATCGTTTTTCATCCGAAAATTGATTTTTTTGGACTGTACCAAAAATGATTCAAAATGTCAATTGGATCGTGCCTCATGTTGAATAACCACTTTTTAAACCCTCAAAGTGACCAAAATTGCCATTTTTACAGAGTTTTGCTAACTCAAAAGCTTCAATTTTGACCCGTGTCAGGCACAGAAATGACTTTAAACACACTTATTTTAGTTGAAAAAGTCATAATTCACATCCAACAGTCATTTAGAGTCAAAAGATTAAATGATAAAATTTCATCATTATAGACCATTTTAGGAACGTTTGACATGTCCGGAGTCATCGTTTTTCATCCGAAAATTGATTTTTTGGACTGTACCAAAAATGATTCAAAATGTCAATTGGATCGAGCCTCATGTTGAATAACCACTTTTTAAACCCTCACAGTGACCAAAATTGCCATTTTTACAGAGTTTTGCTTACTCAAAAGCTTCAATTTTGACACGTTTCAGGCACAGAAATGACTTTAAACACACTTATTTTAGTTGAAAAAGTCATAATTCACATCCAACAGTCATTTAGAGTCAAAAGATTAAATGTTAAAATTTCATCATTATAGACCATTTTGGGAACGTTCGACATGTCCGGAGTCATCGTTTTTCATCCGAAAATTGATTTTTTGGACTGTACCAAAATGATTCAAAATGTCAATGGGATCGTGCCTCATGTTGAATAACCACTTTTTAAACCCTCACAGTGACCAAAATTGCCATTTTTACAGAGTTTTTCTTACCCAAAAGCTTCAATTTTGACCCGTTTCAGGCACAGAAATGACTTTAAACACACTTATTTTAGTTGAAAAAGTCATAATTCACATCCAACAGTCATTTAGAGTCAAAAGATTAAATGATAAAATTTCATCATTATAGACCATTTTAGGAACGTTTGACATGTCCGGAGTCATCGTTTTTCATGCGAAAATTGATTTTTTGGACTGTACCAAAAATGATTCAAAATGTCAATTGGATCGTGCCTCATGTTGAATAACCACTTTTTAAACCCTCACAGTGACCAAAATGGCAATTTTTACAGAGTTTTGCTTATTTAAAAGCTTCAATTTTGACCCGTTTCAGTCACAGAAATGACTTTAAACACACTTATTTTAGTTGAAATTGTCATAATTCACATCCAACAGTCATTTAGAGTCAAAATATTAAATGTTAAAATTTCATCATTATAGACCATTTTGGGAACGTTCGACATGTCCGGAGTCATAGTTTTTCATCCGAAAATAGATTTTTTAGACTGTACCAAAAATGATTCAAAATGTCAATTGGATCGTGCCTCATGTTGAATAACCACTGTTTAAACCCTCACAGTGACCAAAATTGCCATTTTTACAGAGTTTTGCTTACTCAAAAGCTTTAATTTTGACCTGTTTCAGGCACAGAAATAACCTTAAACACACTTATTTTAGTTGAAAAAGTCATAATTCACATCCAACAGTCATTTAGAGTCAAATGATTAAATGTTAAAATTTCATCATTATAGACCATTTTGGGAACGTTCGACATGTCCGGAGTCATCGTTTTTCATCCGAAAATTGATTTTTTTGACTGTACCAAAAATGATTCAAAATGTCAATTGGATCGTGCCTCATGTTGAATAACCACTGTTTAAACCCTCACAGTGACCAAAATTGCCATTTTTACAGAGTTTTGCTTACTCAAAAGCTTCAATTTTGACCCGTTTCAGGCACAGAAATGACTTTAAACACACTTATTTTAGTTGAAAAAGTCATAATTCACATCCAACAGTCATTTAGAGTCAAAAGATTAAATGTTAAAATTTCATCATTATAGACCATTTTGGGAACGTTCGACATGTCCGGAGTCATCGTTTTTCATCCGAAAATTGATTTTTTGGACTGTACCAAAATGATTCAAAATGTCAATGGGATCGTGCCTCATGTTGAATAACCACTTTTTAAACCCTCACAGTGACCAAAATTGCCATTTTTACAGAGTTTTTCTTACCCAAAAGCTTCAATTTTGACCCGTTTCAGGCACAGAAATGACTTTAAACACACTTATTTTAGTTGAAAAAGTCATAATTCACATCCAACAGTCATTTAGAGTCAAAAGATTAAATGTTAAAATTTCATCATTATAGACCATTTTGGGAACGTTTGACATGTCCGGAGTCATCGTTTTTCATGCGAAAATTGATTTTTTGGACTGTACCAAAAATGATTCAAAATGTCAATTGGATCGTGCCTCATGTTGAATAACCACTTTTTAAACCCTCACAGTGACCAAAATGGCAATTTTTACAGAGTTTTGCTTATTTAAAAGCTTCAATTTTGACCCGTTTCAGTCACAGAAATGACTTTAAACACACTTATTTTAGTTGAAATTGTCATAATTCACATCCAACAGTCATTTAGAGTCAAAAGATTAAATGTTAAAATTTCATCATTATAGAACATTTTGGGAACATTCGACATGTCCGGAGTCATCGTTTTTCATCCGAAAATTGATTTTTTTGGACTGTACCAAAAATGATTCAAAATGTCAATTGGATCGTGCCTCATGTTGAATAACCACTTTTTAAACCCTCACAGTGACCAAAATTGCCATTTTTACAGAGTTTTGCTTACTCAAAAGCTTCAATTTTGACCCGTGTCAGGCACAGAAATGACTTTAAACACACTTATTTTAGTTGAAAAAGTCATAATTCACATCCAACAGTCATTTAGAGTCAAAAGATTAAATGATAAAATTTCATCATTATAGACCATTTTAGGAACGTTTGACATGTCCGGAGTCATCGTTTTTCATCCGAAAATTGATTTTTTGGACTGTACCAAAAATGATTCAAAATGTCAATTGGATCGAGCCTCATGTTGAATAACCACTTTTTAAACCCTCACAGTGACCAAAATTGCCATTTTTACAGAGTTTTGCTTACTCAAAAGCTTCAATTTTGACCCGTTTCAGGCACAGAAATGACTTTAAACACACTTATTTTAGTTGAAAAAGTCATAATTCACATCCAACAGTCATTTAGAGTCAAAAGATTAAATGTTAAAATTTCATCATTATAGACCATTTTGGGAACGTTCGACATGTCCGGAGTCATCGTTTTTCATCCGAAAATTGATTTTTTGGACTGTACCAAAATGATTCAAAATGTCAATGGGATCGTGCCTCATGTTGAATAACCACTTTTTAAACCCTCACAGTGACCAAAATTGCCATTTTTACAGAGTTTTTCTTACCCAAAAGCTTCAATTTTGACCCGTTTCAGGCACAGAAATGACTTTAAACACACTTATTTTAGTTGAAAAAGTCATAATTCACATCCAACAGTCATTTAGAGTCAAAAGATTAAATGTTAAAATTTCATCATTATAGACCATTTTGGGAACGTTTGACATGTCCGGAGTCATCGTTTTTCATGCGAAAATTGATTTTTTGGACTGTACCAAAAATGATTCAAAATGTCAATTGGATCGTGCCTCATGTTGAATAACCACTTTTTAAACCCTCACAGTGACCAAAATGGCAATTTTTACAGTTTTGCTTATTTAAAAGCTTCAATTTTGACCCGTTTCAGTCACAGAAATGACTTTAAACACACTTATTTTAGTTGAAATTGTCATAATTCACATCCAACAGTCATTTAGAGTCAAAATATTAAATGTTAAAATTTCATCATTATAGACCATTTTGGGAACGTTCGACATGTCCGGAGTCATCGTTTTTCATCCGAAAATAGATTTTTTAGACTGTACCAAAAATTATTCAAAATGTCAATTGGATCGTGCCTCATGTTGAATAACCACTGTTTAAACCCTCACAGTGACCAAAATTGCCATTTTTACAGAGTTTTGCTTACTCAAAAGCTTTAATTTTGACCTGTTTCAGGCACAGAAATAACCTTAAACACACTTATTTTAGTTGAAAAAGTCATAATTCACATCCAACAGTCATTTAGAGTCAAATGATTAAATGTTAAAATTTCATCATTATAGACCATTTTGGGAACGTTCGACATGTCCGGAGTCATCGTTTTTCATCCGAAAATTGATTTTTTTGACTGTACCAAAAATGATTCAAAATGTCAATTGGATCGTGCCTCATGTTGAATAACCACTGTTTAAACCCTCACAGTGACCAAAATTGCCATTTTTACAGAGTTTTGCTTACTCAAAAGCTTCAATTTTGACCCGTTTCAGGCACAGAAATGACTTTAAACACACTTATTTTAGTTAAAAAAGTCAAAATTCACATCCAACAGTCATTTAGAGTCAAAAGATTAAATGTTAAAATTTCATCATTATAGACCATTTTGGGAACGTTCGACATGTCGGGAGTCATCGTTTTTCATCCGAAAATTGATTTTTTTGGACTGTACCAAAAATGATTCAAAATGTCAATTGGATCGTGCCTCATGTTGAATAACCACTTTTTAAACCCGCACAGTGACCAAAATTGCCATTTTTACAGAGTTTTGCTTACTCAAAAGCTTTAATTTTGACCCGTTTCAGGCACAGAAATGACTTTAAACACACTTATTTTAGTTGAAAAAGTCATAATTAACATCCAACAGTCATTTAGAGTCAAAAGATTAAATGTTAAAATTTCATCATTATAGACCATTTTGGGAACGTTCGACATGTCCAGAGTCATCGTTTTTCATCCGAAAATTGATTTTTTGGACTGTACCAAAAATGATTCAAAATGTCAATTGGATCGTGCCTCATGTTGAATAACCACTTTTTAAACCCTCACAGTGACCAAAATTGCCATTTTTACAGAGTTTTGCTTACTCAAAAGCTTCAATTTTGACCCGTTTCAGGCACAGAAATGACTTTAAACACACTTATTTTAGTTGAAAAAGTCATAATTCACATCCAACAGTCATTTAGAGTCAAAAGATTAAATGTTAAAATGTCATCATTATAGACCATTTTGGGAACATTCGACATGTCCGGAGTCATCGTTTTTCATCCGAAAATTGATTTTTTTGGACTGTACCAAAAATGATTCAAAATGTCAATTGGATCGTGCCTCATGTTGAATAACCACTTTTTAAACCCTCACAGTGACCAAAATTGCCATTTTTACAGAGTTTTGCTTACTCAAAAGCTTCAATTTTGACCCGTGTCAGGCACAGAAATGACTTTAAACACACTTATTTTAGTTGAAAAAGTCATAATTCACATCCAACAGTCATTTAGAGTCAAAAGATTAAATGATAAAATTTCATCATTATAGACCATTTTGGGAACGTTTGACATGTCCGGAGTCATCGTTTTTCATCCGAAAATTGATTTTTTGGACTGTACCAAAAATGATTCAAAATGTCAATTGGATCATGCCTCATGTTGAATACCCACTTTTTAAACCCTCACAGTGACCAAAATTGCCATTTTTACAGAGTTTTGCTTACTCAAAAGCTTCAATTTTGACCCGTTTCAGGCACAGAAATGACTTTAAACACACTTATTTTAGTTGAAAAAGTCATAATTCACATCCAACAGTCATTTAGAGTCAAAAGATTAAATGTTAAAATTTCATCATTATAGACCATTTTGGGAACGTTCGACATGTCCGGAGTCATCGTTTTTCATCCGAAAATTGATTTTTTGGACTGTACCAAAAATGATTCAAAATGTCAATGGGATCGTGCCTCATGTTGAATAACCACTTTTTAAACCCTCACAGTGACCAAAATTGCCATTTTTACAGTGTTTTTCTTACCCAAAAGCTTCAATTTTGACCCGTTTCAGGCACAGAAATGACTTTAAACACACGTATTTTAGTTGAAAAAGTCATAATTCACATCCAACAGTCATTTAGAGTCAAAAGATTAAATGTTAAAATTTCATCATTATAGACCATTTTGGGAACGTTTGACATGTCCGGAGTCATCGTTTTTCATGCGAAAATTGATTTTTTGGACTGTACCAAAAATGATTCAAAATGTCAATTGGATCGTGCCTCATGTTGAATAACCACTTTTTAAACCCTCACAGTGACCAAAATGGCCATTTTTACAGAGTTTTGCTTATTTAAAATCTTCAATTTTGACCCGTTTCAGTCACAGAAATGACTTTAAACACACTTATTTTAGTTGAAATTGTCATAATTCACATCCAACAGTCATTTAGAGTCAAAAGATTAAATGTTAAAATTTCATCATTATAGACCATTTTGGGAACGTTTGACATGTCCGGAGTCATCGTTTTTCATGCGAAAATTGATTTTTTGGACTGTACCAAAAATGATTCAAAATGTCAATTGGATCGTGCCTCATGTTGAATAACCACTTTTTAAACCCTCACAGTGACCAAAATGGCAATTTTTACAGAGTTTTGCTTATTTAAAAGCTTCAATTTTGACCCGTTTCAGTCACAGAAATGACTTTAAACACACTTATTTTAGTTGAAATTGTCATAATTCACATCCAACAGTCATTTAGAGTCAAATGATTAAATGTTAAAATTTCATCATTATAGACCATTTTGGGAACGTTCGACATGTCCGGAGTCATCGTTTTTCATCCGAAAATTGATTTTTTTGACTGTACCAAAAATGATTCAAAATGTCAATTGGATCGTGCCTCATTTGGAATAACCACTGTTTAAACCCTCACAGTGACCAAAATTGCCATTTTTACAGAGTTTTGCTTACTCAAAAGCTTCAATTTTGACCCGTTTCAGGCACAGAAATGACTTTAAACACACTTATTTTAGTTAAAAAAGTCAAAATTCACATCCAACAGTCATTTAGAGTCAAAAGATTAAATGTTAAAATTTCATCATTATAGACCATTTTGGGAACGTTCGACATGTCGGGAGTCATCGTTTTTCATCCGAAAATTGATTTTTTTGGACTGTACCAAAAATGATTCAAAATGTCAATTGGATCATGCCTCATGTTGAATAACCACTTTTTAAACCCTCACAGTGACCAAAATTGCCATTTTTACAGAGTTTTGCTTACTCAAAAGCTTCAATTTTGACCCGTTTCAGGCACAGAAATGACTTTAAACACACTTATTTTAGTTGAAAAAGTCAAAATTCACATCCAACAGTCATTTAGAGTCAAAAGATTAAATGTTAAAATTTCATCATTATAGACCATTTTGGGAACGTTCGACATGTCCGGAGTCATCGTTTTTCATCCGAAAATTGATTTTTTGGACTGTACCAAAAATGATTCAAAATGTCAATTGGATCGTGCCTCATGTTGAATAACCACTTTTTAAACCCTCACAGTTACCAAAATTGCAATTTTTACAGAGTTTTGCTTACTCAAAAGCTTTAATTTTGACCCGTTTCAGGCACAGAAATGACTTTAAACACACTTATTTTAGTTGAAAAAGTCATAATTCACATCCAACAGTCATTTAGAGTCAAAAGATTAAATGTTAAAATTTCATCATTATAGACCATTTTGGGAACGTTCGACATGTCCAGAGTCATCGTTTTTCATCCGAAAATTGATTTTTTGGACTGTACCAAAAATGATTCAAAATGTCAATTGGATCGTGCCTCATGTTGAATAACCACTTTTTAAACCCTCACAGTGACCAAAATTGCCATTTTTACAGAGTTTTGCTTACTCAAAAGCTTCAATTTTGACCCGTTTCAGGCACAGAAATGACTTTAAACACACTTATTTTAGTTGAAAAAGTCATAATTCACATCCAACAGTCATTTAGAGTCAAAAGATTAAATGTTAAAATGTCATCATTATAGACCATTTTGGGAACATTCGACATGTCCGGAGTCATCGTTTTTCATCCGAAAATTGATTTTTTTGGACTGTACCAAAAATGATTCAAAATGTCAATTGGATCGTGCCTCATGTTGAATAACCACTTTTTAAACCCTCACAGTGACCAAAATTGCCATTTTTACATAGTTTTGCTTACTCAAAAGCTTCAATTTTGACCCGTGTCAGGCACAGAAATGACTTTAAACACACTTATTTTAGTTGAAAAAGTCATAATTCACATCCAACAGTCATTTAGAGTCAAAAGATTAAATGATAAAATTTCATCATTATAGACCATTTTGGGAACGTTTGACATGTCCGGAGTCATCGTTTTTCATCCGAAAATTGATTTTTTGGACTGTACCAAAAATGATTCAAAATGTCAATTGGATCATGCCTCATGTTGAATAACCACTTTTTAAACCCTCACAGTGACCAAAATTGCCATTTTTACAGAGTTTTGCTTACTCAAAAGCTTCAATTTTGACCCGTTTCAGGCACAGAAATGACTTTAAACACACTTATTTTAGTTGAAAAAGTCATAATTCACATCCAACAGTCATTTAGAGTCAAAAGATTAAATGTTAAAATTTCATCATTATAGACCATTTTGGGAACGTTCGACATGTCCGGAGTCATCGTTTTTCATCCGAAAATTGATTTTTTGGACTGTACCAAAAATGATTCAAAATGTCAATGGGGTCGTGCCTCATGTTGAATAACCACTTTTTAAACCCTCACAGTGACCAAAATTGCCATTTTTACAGAGTTTTTCTTACCCAAAAGCTTCAATTTTGACCCGTTTCAGGCACAGAAATGACTTTAAACACACTTATTTTAGTTGAAAAAGTCATAATTCATATCCAACAGTCATTTAGAGTCAAAAGATTAAATGTTAAAATGTCATCATTATAGACCATTTCGGGAACGTTTGACATGTCCGGAGTCATCGTTTTTCATGCGAAAATTGATTTTTTGGACTGTACCAAAAATGATTCAAAATGTCAATTGGATTGTGCCTCATGTTGAATAACCACTTTTTAAACCCTCACAGTGACCAAAATTGCCATTTTTACAGAGTTTTGCTTACTCAAAAGCTTCAATTTTGACACGTTTCAGGCACAGAAATGACTTTAAACACACTTATTTTAGTTGAAAAAGTCATAATTCACATCCAACAGTCATTTAGAGTCAAAAGATTAAATGTTAAAATTTCATCATTATAGACCATTTTGGGAACGTTCGACATGTCCGGAGTCATCGTTTTTCATCCGAAAATTGATTTTTTGGACTGTACCAAAATGATTCAAAATGTCAATGGGATCGTGCCTCATGTTGAATAACCACTTTTTAAACCCTCACAGTGACCAAAATTGCCATTTTTACAGAGTTTTTCTTACCCAAAAGCTTCAATTTTGACCCGTTTCAGGCACAGAAATGACTTTAAACACACTTATTTTAGTTGAAAAAGTCATAATTCACATCCAACAGTCATTTAGAGTCAAAAGATTAAATGTTAAAATTTCATCATTATAGAACATTTTGGGAACATTCGACATGTCCGGAGTCATCGTTTTTCATCCGAAAATTGATTTTTTTGGACTGTACCAAAAATGATTCAAAATGTCAATTGGATCGTGCCTCATGTTGAATAACCACTTTTTAAACCCTCACAGTGACCAAAATTGCCATTTTTACAGAGTTTTTCTTACCCAAAAGCTTCAATTTTGACCCGTTTCAGGCACAGAAATGACTTTAAACACACTTATTTTAGTTGAAAAAGTCATAATTCACATCCAACAGTCATTTAGAGTCAAAAGATTAAATGTTAAAATTTCATCATTATAGACCATTTTGGGAACGTTTGACATGTCCGGAGTCATCGTTTTTCATGCGAAAATTGATTTTTTGGACTGTACCAAAAATGATTCAAAATGTCAATTGGATCGTGCCTCATGTTGAATAACCACTTTTTAAACCCTCACAGTGACCAAAATGGCAATTTTTACAGAGTTTTGCTTATTTAAAAGCTTCAATTTTGACCCGTTTCAGTCACAGAAATGACTTTAAACACACTTATTTTAGTTGAAATTGTCATAATTCACATCCAACAGTCATTTAGAGTCAAAATATTAAATGTTAAAATTTCATCATTATAGACCATTTTGGGAACGTTCGACATGTCCGGAGTCATAGTTTTTCATCCGAAAATAGATTTTTTAGACTGTACCAAAAATGATTCAAAATGTCAATTGGATCGTGCCTCATGTTGAATAACCACTGTTTAAACCCTCACAGTGACCAAAATTGCCATTTTTACAGAGTTTTGCTTACTCAAAAGCTTTAATTTTGACCTGTTTCAGGCACAGAAATAACCTTAAACACACTTATTTTAGTTGAAAAAGTCATAATTCACATCCAACAGTCATTTAGAGTCAAATGATTAAATGTTAAAATTTCATCATTATAGACCATTTTGGGAACGTTCGACATGTCCAGAGTCATCGTTTTTCATCCGAAAATTGATTTTTTTGACTGTACCAAAAATGATTCAAAATGTCAATTGGATCGTGCCTCATGTTGAATAACCACTGTTTAAACCCTCACAGTGACCAAAATTGCCATTTTTACAGAGTTTTGCTTACTCAAAAGCTTCAATTTTGACCCGTTTCAGGCACATAAATGACTTTAAACACACTTATTTTAGTTGAAAAAGTCATAATTCACATCCAACAGTCATTTAGAGTCAAAAGATTAAATGTTAAAATTTCATCATTATAGACCATTTTGGGAACGTTCGACATGTCCGGAGTCATCGTTTTTCATCCGAAAATTGATTTTTTGGACTGTACCAAAATGATTCAAAATGTCAATGGGATCGTGCCTCATGTTGAATAACCACTTTTTAAACCCTCACAGTGACCAAAATTGCCATTTTTACAGAGTTTTTCTTACCCAAAAGCTTCAATTTTGACCCGTTTCAGGCACAGAAATGACTTTAAACACACTTATTTTAGTTGAAAAAGTCATAATTCACATCCAACAGTCATTTAGAGTCAAAAGATTAAATGTTAAAATTTCATCATTATAGACCATTTTGGGAACGTTTGACATGTCCGGAGTCATCGTTTTTCATGCGAAAATTGATTTTTTGGACTGTACCAAAAATGATTCAAAATGTCAATTGGATCGTGCCTCATGTTGAATAACCACTTTTTAAACCCTCACAGTGACCAAAATGGCCATTTTTACAGAGTTTTGCTTATTTAAAAGCTTCAATTTTGACCCGTTTCAGTCACAGAAATGACTTTAAACACACTTATTTTAGTTGAAATTGTCATAATTCACATCCAACAGTCATTTAGAGTCAAAAGATTAAATGTTAAAATTTCATCATTATAGAACATTTTGGGAACATTCGACATGTCCGGAGTCATCGTTTTTCATCCGAAAATTGATTTTTTTGGACTGTACCAAAAATGATTCAAAATGTCAATTGGATCGTGCCTCATTTGGAATAACCACTGTTTAAACCCTCACAGTGACCAAAATTGCCATTTTTACAGAGTTTTGCTTACTCAAAAGCTTCAATTTTGACCCGTTTCAGGCACAGAAATGACTTTAAACACACTTATTTTAGTTAAAAAAGTCAAAATTCACATCCAACAGTCATTTAGAGTCAAAAGATTAAATGTTAAAATTTCATCATTATAGACCATTTTGGGAACGTTCGACATGTCGGGAGTCATCGTTTTTCATCCGAAAATTGATTTTTTTGGACTGTACCAAAAATGATTCAAAATGTCAATTGGATCATGCCTCATGTTGAATAACCACTTTTTAAACCCTCACAGTGACCAAAATTGCCATTTTTACAGAGTTTTGCTTACTCAAAAGCTTCAATTTTGACCCGTTTCAGGCACAGAAATGACTTTAAACACACTTATTTTAGTTGAAAAAGTCAAAATTCACATCCAACAGTCATTTAGAGTCAAAAGATTAAATGTTAAAATTTCATCATTATAGACCATTTTGGGAACGTTCGACATGTCCGGAGTCATCGTTTTTCATCCGAAAATTGATTTTTTGGACTGTACCAAAAATGATTCAAAATGTCAATTGGATCGTGCCTCATGTTGAATAACCACTTTTTAAACCCTCACAGTTACCAAAATTGCAATTTTTACAGAGTTTTGCTTACTCAAAAGCTTTAATTTTGACCCGTTTCAGGCACAGAAATGACTTTAAACACACTTATTTTAGTTGAAAAAGTCATAATTCACATCCAACAGTCATTTAGAGTCAAAAGATTAAATGTTAAAATTTCATCATTATAGACCATTTTGGGAACGTTCGACATGTCCAGAGTCATCGTTTTTCATCCGAAAATTGATTTTTTTGACTGTACCAAAAATGATTCAAAATGTCAATTGGATCGTGCCTCATTTGGAATAACCACTGTTTAAACCCTCACAGTGACCAAAATTGCCATTTTTACAGAGTTTTGCTTACTCAAAAGCTTCAATTTTGACCCGTTTCAGGCACAGAAATGACTTTAAACACACTTATTTTAGTTAAAAAAGTCAAAATTCACATCCAACAGTCATTTAGAGTCAAAAGATTAAATGTTAAAATTTCATCATTATAGACCATTTTGGGAACGTTCGACATGTCGGGAGTCATCGTTTTTCATCCGAAAATTGATTTTTTTGGACTGTACCAAAAATGATTCAAAATGTCAATTGGATCATGCCTCATGTTGAATAACCACTTTTTAAACCCTCACAGTGACCAAAATTGCCATTTTTACAGAGTTTTGCTTACTCAAAAGCTTCAATTTTGACCCGTTTCAGGCACAGAAATGACTTTAAACACACTTATTTTAGTTGAAAAAGTCAAAATTCACATCCAACAGTCATTTAGAGTCAAAAGATTAAATGTTAAAATTTCATCATTATAGACCATTTTGGGAACGTTCGACATGTCCGGAGTCATCGTTTTTCATCCGAAAATTGATTTTTTGGACTGTACCAAAAATGATTCAAAATGTCAATTGGATCGTGCCTCATGTTGAATAACCACTTTTTAAACCCTCACAGTTACCAAAATTGCAATTTTTACAGAGTTTTGCTTACTCAAAAGCTTTAATTTTGACCCGTTTCAGGCACAGAAATGACTTTAAACACACTTATTTTAGTTGAAAAAGTCATAATTCACATCCAACAGTCATTTAGAGTCAAAAGATTAAATGTTAAAATTTCATCATTATAGACCATTTTGGGAACGTTCGACATGTCCAGAGTCATCGTTTTTCATCCGAAAATTGATTTTTTGGACTGTACCAAAAATGATTCAAAATGTCAATTGGATCGTGCCTCATGTTGAATAACCACTTTTTAAACCCTCACAGTGACCAAAATTGCCATTTTTACAGAGTTTTGCTTACTCAAAAGCTTCAATTTTGACCCGTTTCAGGCACAGAAATGACTTTAAACACACTTATTTTAGTTGAAAAAGTCATAATTCACATCCAACAGTCATTTAGAGTCAAAAGATTAAATGTTAAAATGTCATCATTATAGACCATTTTGGGAACATTCGACATGTCCGGAGTCATCGTTTTTCATCCGAAAATTGATTTTTTTGGACTGTACCAAAAATGATTCAAAATGTCAATTGGATCGTGCCTCATGTTGAATAACCACTTTTTAAACCCTCACAGTGACCAAAATTGCCATTTTTACATAGTTTTGCTTACTCAAAAGCTTCAATTTTGACCCGTGTCAGGCACAGAAATGACTTTAAACACACTTATTTTAGTTGAAAAAGTCATAATTCACATCCAACAGTCATTTAGAGTCAAAAGATTAAATGATAAAATTTCATCATTATAGACCATTTTGGGAACGTTTGACATGTCCGGAGTCATCGTTTTTCATCCGAAAATTGATTTTTTGGACTGTACCAAAAATGATTCAAAATGTCAATTGGATCATGCCTCATGTTGAATAACCACTTTTTAAACCCTCACAGTGACCAAAATTGCCATTTTTACAGAGTTTTGCTTACTCAAAAGCTTCAATTTTGACCCGTTTCAGGCACAGAAATGACTTTAAACACACTTATTTTAGTTGAAAAAGTCATAATTCACATCCAACAGTCATTTAGAGTCAAAAGATTAAATGTTAAAATTTCATCATTATAGACCATTTTGGGAACGTTCGACATGTCCGGAGTCATCGTTTTTCATCCGAAAATTGATTTTTTGGACTGTACCAAAAATGATTCAAAATGTCAATGGGGTCGTGCCTCATGTTGAATAACCACTTTTTAAACCCTCACAGTGACCAAAATTGCCATTTTTACAGAGTTTTTCTTACCCAAAAGCTTCAATTTTGACCCGTTTCAGGCACAGAAATGACTTTAAACACACTTATTTTAGTTGAAAAAGTCATAATTCATATCCAACAGTCATTTAGAGTCAAAAGATTAAATGTTAAAATGTCATCATTATAGACCATTTCGGGAACGTTTGACATGTCCGGAGTCATCGTTTTTCATGCGAAAATTGATTTTTTGGACTGTACCAAAAATGATTCAAAATGTCAATTGGATTGTGCCTCATGTTGAATAACCACTTTTTAAACCCTCACAGTGACCAAAATTGCCATTTTTACAGAGTTTTGCTTACTCAAAAGCTTCAATTTTGACACGTTTCAGGCACAGAAATGACTTTAAACACACTTATTTTAGTTGAAAAAGTCATAATTCACATCCAACAGTCATTTAGAGTCAAAAGATTAAATGTTAAAATTTCATCATTATAGACCATTTTGGGAACGTTCGACATGTCCGGAGTCATCGTTTTTCATCCGAAAATTGATTTTTTGGACTGTACCAAAATGATTCAAAATGTCAATGGGATCGTGCCTCATGTTGAATAACCACTTTTTAAACCCTCACAGTGACCAAAATTGCCATTTTTACAGAGTTTTTCTTACCCAAAAGCTTCAATTTTGACCCGTTTCAGGCACAGAAATGACTTTAAACACACTTATTTTAGTTGAAAAAGTCATAATTCACATCCAACAGTCATTTAGAGTCAAAAGATTAAATGTTAAAATTTCATCATTATAGAACATTTTGGGAACATTCGACATGTCCGGAGTCATCGTTTTTCATCCGAAAATTGATTTTTTTGGACTGTACCAAAAATGATTCAAAATGTCAATTGGATCGTGCCTCATGTTGAATAACCACTTTTTAAACCCTCACAGTGACCAAAATTGCCATTTTTACAGAGTTTTTCTTACCCAAAAGCTTCAATTCTGACCCGTTTCAGGCACAGAAATGACTTTAAACACACTTATTTTAGTTGAAAAAGTCATAATTCACATCCAACAGTCATTTAGAGTCAAAAGATTAAATGTTAAAATTTCATCATTATAGACCATTTTGGGAACGTTTGACATGTCCGGAGTCATCGTTTTTCATGCGAAAATTGATTTTTTGGACTGTACCAAAAATGATTCAAAATGTCAATTGGATCGTGCCTCATGTTGAATAACCACTTTTTAAACCCTCACAGTGACCAAAATGGCAATTTTTACAGAGTTTTGCTTATTTAAAAGCTTCAATTTTGACCCGTTTCAGTCACAGAAATGACTTTAAACAGACTTATTTTAGTTGAAATTGTCATAATTCACATCCAACAGTCATTTAGAGTCAAAATATTAAATGTTAAAATTTCATCATTATAGACCATTTTGGGAACGTTCGACATGTCCGGAGTCATAGTTTTTCATCCGAAAATAGATTTTTTAGACTGTACCAAAAATGATTCAAAATGTCAATTGGATCGTGCCTCATGTTGAATAACCACTGTTTAAACCCTCACAGTGACCAAAATTGCCATTTTTACAGAGTTTTGCTTACTCAAAAGCTTTAATTTTGACCTGTTTCAGGCACAGAAATAACCTTAAACACACTTATTTTAGTTGAAAAAGTCATAATTCACATCCAACAGTCATTTAGAGTCAAATGATTAAATGTTAAAATTTCATCATTATAGACCATTTTGGGAACGTTCGACATGTCCGGAGTCATCGTTTTTCATCCGAAAATTGATTTTTTTGACTGTACCAAAAATGATTCAAAATGTCAATTGGATCGTGCCTCATGTTGAATAACCACTGTTTAAACCCTCACAGTGACCAAAATTGCCATTTTTACAGAGTTTTGCTTACTCAAAAGCTTCAATTTTGACCCGTTTCAGGCACATAAATGACTTTAAACACACTTATTTTAGTTGAAAAAGTCATAATTCACATCCAACAGTCATTTAGAGTCAAAAGATTAAATGTTAAAATTTCATCATTATAGACCATTTTGGGAACGTTCGACATGTCCGGAGTCATCGTTTTTCATCCGAAAATTGATTTTTTGGACTGTACCAAAATGATTCAAAATGTCAATGGGATCGTGCCTCATGTTGAATAACCACTTTTTAAACCCTCACAGTGACCAAAATTGCCATTTTTACAGAGTTTTTCTTACCCAAAAGCTTCAATTTTGACCCGTTTCAGGCACAGAAATGACTTTAAACACACTTATTTTAGTTGAAAAAGTCATAATTCACATCCAACAGTCATTTAGAGTCAAAAGATTAAATGTTAAAATTTCATCATTATAGACCATTTTGGGAACGTTTGACATGTCCGGAGTCATCGTTTTTCATGCGAAAATTGATTTTTTGGACTGTACCAAAAATGATTCAAAATGTCAATTGGATCGTGCCTCATGTTGAATAACCACTTTTTAAACCCTCACAGTGACCAAAATGGCCATTTTTACAGAGTTTTGCTTATTTAAAAGCTTCAATTTTGACCCGTTTCAGTCACAGAAATGACTTTAAACACACTTATTTTAGTTGAAATTGTCATAATTCACATCCAACAGTCATTTAGAGTCAAAAGATTAAATGTTAAAATTTCATCATTATAGAACATTTTGGGAACATTCGACATGTCCGGAGTCATCGTTTTTCATCCGAAAATTGATTTTTTTGGACTGTACCAAAAATGATTCAAAATGTCAATTGGATCGTGCCTCATGTTGAATAACCACTTTTTAAACCCTCACAGTGACCAAAATTGCCATTTTTACAGAGTTTTGCTTACTCAAAAGCTTCAATTTTGACCCGTGTCAGGCACAGAAATGACTTTAAACACACTTATTTTAGTTGAAAAAGTCATAATTCACATCCAACAGTCATTTAGAGTCAAAAGATTAAATGATAAAATTTCATCATTATAGACCATTTTAGGAACGTTTGACATGTCCGGAGTCATCGTTTTTCATCCGAAAATTGATTTTTTGGACTGTACCAAAAATGATTCAAAATGTCAATTGGATCGAGCCTCATGTTGAATAACCACTTTTTAAACCCTCACAGTGACCAAAATTGCCATTTTTACAGAGTTTTGCTTACTCAAAAGCTTCAATTTTGACCCGTTTCAGGCACAGAAATGACTTTAAACACACTTATTTTAGTTGAAAAAGTCATAATTCACATCCAACAGTCATTTAGAGTCAAAAGATTAAATGTTAAAATTTCATCATTATAGACCATTTTGGGAACGTTCGACATGTCCGGAGTCATCGTTTTTCATCCGAAAATTGATTTTTTGGACTGTACCAAAATGATTCAAAGTGTCAATGGGATCGTGCCTCATGTTGAATAACCACTTTTTAAACCCTCACAGTGACCAAAATTGCCATTTTTACAGAGTTTTTCTTACCCAAAAGCTTCAATTTTGACCCGTTTCAGGCACAGAAATGACTTTAAACACACTTATTTTAGTTGAAAAAGTCATAATTCACATCCAACAGTCATTTAGAGTCAAAAGATTAAATGTTAAAATTTCATCATTATAGACCATTTTTGGGAACGTTTGACATGTCCGGAGTCATCGTTTTTCATGCGAAAATTGATTTTTTGGACTGTACCAAAAATGATTCAAAATGTCAATTGGATCGTGCCTCATGTTGAATAACCACTTTTTAAACCCTCACAGTGACCAAAATGGCAATTTTTACAGAGTTTTGCTTATTTAATAGCTTCAATTTTGACCCGTTTCAGTCACAGAAATGACTTTAAACACACTTATTTTAGTTGAAATTGTCATAATTCACATCCAACAGTCATTTAGAGTCAAATGATTAAATGTTAAAATTTCATCATTATAGACCATTTTGGGAACGTTCGACATGTCCGGAGTCATCGTTTTTCATCCGAAAATTGATTTTTTTGACTGTACCAAAAATGATTCAAAATGTCAATTGGATCGTGCCTCATGTTGAATAACCACTGTTTAAACCCTCACAGTGACCAAAATTGCCATTTTTACAGAGTTTTGCTTACTCAAAAGCTTCAATTTTGACCCGTTTCAGGCACAGAAATGACTTTAAACACACTTATTTTAGTTAAAAAAGTCATAATTCACATCCAACAGTCATTTAGAGTCAAATGATTAAATGTTAAAATTTCATCATTATAGACCATTTTGGGAACGTTCGACATGTCCGGAGTCATCGTTTTTCATCCGAAAATTGATTTTTTTGACTGTACCAAAAATGATTCAAAATGTCAATTGGATCGTGCCTCATGTTGAATAACCACTGTTTAAACCCTCCCAGTGACCAAAATTGCCATTTTTACAGAGTTTTGCTTACTCAAAAGCTTCAATTTTGACCCGTTTCAGGCACAGAAATGACTTTAAACACACTTATTTTAGTTAAAAAAGTCAAAATTCACATCCAACAGTCATTTAGAGTCAAAAGATTAAATGTAAAAATTTCATCATTATAGACCATTTTGGGAACGTTCGACATGTCGGGAGTCATCGTTTTTCATCCGAAAATTGATTTTTTTGGACTGTACCAAAAATGATTCAAAATGTCAATTGGATCGTGCCTCATGTTGAATAACCACTTTTTAAACCCTCACAGTGACCAAAATTGCCATTTTTACAGAGTTTTACTTACTCAAAAGCTTCAATTTTGACCCGTTTCAGGCACAGAAATGACTTTAAACACACTTATTTTAGTTGAAAAAGTCATAATTCACATCCAACAGTCATTTAGAGTCAAAAGATTAAATGTTAAAATTTCATCATTATAGACCATTTTGGGAACGTTCGACATGTCCGGAGTCATCGTTTTTCATCCGAAAATTGATTTTTTGGACTGTACCAAAAATGATTCAAAATGTCAATTGGATCGTGCCTCATGTTGAATAACCACTTTTTAAACCCTCACAGTGACCAAAATTGCAATTTTTACAGAGTTTTGCTTACTCAAAAGCTTTAATTTTGACCCGTTTCAGGCACAGAAATGACTTTAAACACACTTATTTTAGTTGAAAAAGTCATAATTCACATCCAACAGTCATTTAGAGTCAAAAGATTAAATGTTAAAATGTCATCATTATAGACCATTTTGGGAACATTCGACATGTCCGGAGTCATCGTTTTTCATCCGAAAATTGATTTTTTTGGACTGTACCAAAAATGATTCAAAATGTCAATTGGATCGTGCCTCATGTTGAATAACCACTTTTTAAACCCTCACAGTGACCAAAATTGCCATTTTTACAGAGTTTTGCTTACTCAAAAGCTTCAATTTTGACCCGTGTCAGGCACAGAAATGACTTTAAACACACTTATTTTAGTTGAAAAAGTCATAATTCACATCCAACAGTCATTTAGAGTCAAAAGATTAAATGATAAAATTTCATCATTATAGACCATTTTGGGAACGTTTGACATGTCCGGAGTCATCGTTTTTCATCCGAAAATTGATTTTTTGGACTGTACCAAAAATGATTCAAAATGTCAATTGGATCATGCCTCATGTTGAATAACCCACTTTTTAAACCCTCACAGTGACCAAAATTGCCATTTTTACAGAGTTTTGCTTACTCAAAAGCTTCAATTTTGACCCGTTTCAGGCACAGAAATGACATTAAACACACTTATTTTAGTTGAAAAAGTCATAATTCACATCCAACAGTCATTTAGAGTCAAAAGATTAAATGTTAAAATTTCATCATTATAGACCATTTTGGGAACGTTCGACATGTCCGGAGTCATCGTTTTTCATCCGAAAATTGATTTTTTGGACTGTACCAAAAATGATTCAAAATGTCAATGGGATCGTGCCTCATGTTGAATAACCACTTTTTAAACCCTCACAGTGACCAAAATTGCCATTTTTACAGAGTTTTTCTTACCCAAAAGCTTCAATTTTGACCCGTTTCAGGCACAGAAATGACTTTAAACACACTTATTTTAGTTGAAAAAGTCATAATTCACATCCAACAGTCATTTAGAGTCAAAAGATTAAATGTTAAAATTTCATCATTATAGACCATTTTGGGAACGTTTGACATGTCCGGAGTCATCGTTTTTCATGCGAAAATTGATTTTTTGGACTGTACCAAAAATGATTCAAAATGTCAATTGGATCGTGCCTCATGTTGAATAACCACTTTTTAAACCCTCACAGTGACCAAAATGGCAATTTTTACAGAGTTTTGCTTATTTAAAAGCTTCAATTTTGACCCGTTTCAGTCACAGAAATAACTTTAAACACACTTATTTTAGTTGAAATTGTCATAATTCACATCCAACAGTCATTTAGAGTCAAATGATTAAATGTTAAAATTTCATCATTATAGACCATTTTGGGAACGTTCGACATGTCCGGAGTCATCGTTTTTCATCCGAAAATTGATTTTTTTGACTGTACCAAAAATGATTCAAAATGTCAATTGGATCGTGCCTCATGTTGAATAACCACTGTTTAAACCCTCACAGTGACCAAAATTGCCATTTTTACAGAGTTTTGCTTACTCAAAAGCTTCAATTTTGACCCGTTTCAGGCACAGAAATGACTTTAAACACACTTATTTTAGTTAAAAAAGTCAAAATTCACATCCAACAGTCATTTAGAGTCAAAAGATTAAATGTTAAAATTTCATCATTATAGACCATTTTGGGA